>NW_007726994.1:3797-7213 GCF_000696425.1 Galeopterus variegatus | reverse complement strand
TCCCGCTCGCTGGCTGGGCGAGGCGCGTGGGCAACACCGAGGGTTGCGATCCCGTTGCCGGTCCCGGTCCGGTACGGGGGTGACACTGAGGGTTGCAATCTGTTGCCAGACACGGAAAAAAGACAAAAAATAAAAATAAATAAATAAATAAATAAAAAAGAAGGTTAGTAAATATTGATTTGATTTTTAAAAATATACATATGCCTGTTCAGATCATCTATTTCTTCTTGTGTGAATTTTGGAAAATTGTGTCTTTCAAGGACAATCTTTGATTTATTTTATCTAGGTTATAGTCTTCCTCCATTATCCTTTTAATGTCCATATAGTAGCCTCTATTATCCTTTTAATGTCCATAGGATCTATCATGATTTTGATTTGCTTTTCTCTAATGATTAGTGATTTAGGCATCTTTTTGTGTGCTTATTTACATTTAATGCTTTTAAAAACATATTAAATATCTGAGTCTGGCAAAGAATTTTGCCCCTGCTTTTCTGAGCCTGCAGTGAATTGAATTATGTCCCCCTAAAACTCACTGAAGCTTGAATTGTGTCCCCCAAGTGTTATGTATTAGAAACTTAGCCCCCACTGTGACTATCAAGAGGGTGGGAAAATCCTATTATGGTAATTGAAAAGTGGAGACTTGAAGAGGTGATTAGATTGTAGGACCATGCAGTAGTGAATGGATTAAAAATGGTGATCAGGGGCGTGGTTCTGAGGGCTTTAAAAGAAGAGAGAGGAGACTCTCTCTCTCTCTCTCTCTCTCTGCTCTCATCACCTTGCAATGTGAGACCCCTGGGTCACTGTTGCTACCATCAGATGAACTTTGGACTTCCCAGCCTCAGAAACTGTAAGCAATAAATTTCGTTTGCTTACAAANAACTCACTGAAGCTTGAATTGTGTCCCCCAAGTGTTATGTATTAGAAACTTAGCCCCCACTGTGACTATCAAGAGGGTGGGAAAATCCTATTATGGTAATTGAAAAGTGGAGACTTGAAGAGGTGATTAGATTGTAGGACCATGCAGTAGTGAATGGATTAAAAATGGTGATCAGGGGCGTGGTTCTGAGGGCTTTAAAAGAAGAGAGAGGAGACTCTCTCTCTCTCTCTCTCTCTCTGCTCTCATCACCTTGCAATGTGAGACCCCTGGGTCACTGTTGCTACCATCAGATGAACTTTGGACTTCCCAGCCTCAGAAACTGTAAGCAATAAATTTCGTTTGCTTACAAATTACCCAGTTCTGTGTATTTTGTTATAAGCAACAGACATGGACTAATACTGCACCCTAAGCACATATTTATTGTTTTATTGGGGCCATCCAGCATTGAGATTACTACTAGGGAAGGGAGAGAAACAGAAACATTATCATATGGTGGGTGCTTTACCTCCATATTCCAGTTACTTACCATTTCACTAGGATAAGTCTGTTGGGTTCAAATGCCTCCTTGAAGATAAACATTTAATAATTAAAAAAGAATGCAAATATTATGTTCATGTAATCTGACTGTCATACAGGGAAACAAAAACTGGGAAAATACACAGGCTCAGCCCATCACCTACAAAAATCCCATCTTCATTGGAGCTGGAGCTGATCATGAATACACTCTAAGTCCAGAGGATAGTTAAGAACAGTTTTTCACTGACAGCCTCAAGTAGTCTTTCAGTCTATTGCACAAAAAGCAGGAAATCCCTCTGCCTTTTCCTTTCTACACCTCTCTTAGGAGTGGGGAAGAGGTTCAGCTTTAATTTGTTTCTGCAATTTCTACATCGCCTTTGTCCTAATCCCTCCCCTTCCCACTCCCCAGACTGGAATGTCTCTCTCTGTCGTTCTCTCTTTCCCCCTTTCTAGTGCATCATTGCTGGGGGGCTATTACTCTCAAAGCTAAAGAGAATAGATAAGAAGGCCCGCCCTGACACATTTAACTTATCTAAGAATAATGTTCTCAGAAGACAACAATGGAGACAAACTTTGCCATGTTGATTCTGGGTTTTAGATAACTATATTTTTAAATAACTGGAATTATGCAACAAAAGAAAGGAATTACCTATCCTGAATATATGAAAAGTTCAAAGAACATTATTTAGGAAGTGACTGCTTTTGCAAAAATTTCATTTTAAAAGATGAGATTTAAGAAACAGCTGAGTTCTTTTTCTCCTCCCACCTCATCCACATATAGAAGAACTCCAAGTGTCCCTAGATTCAAATGCAAAAGAGGACAATTTCTTTCCTGTTTATTCACAAGGCAGAGAACCTGGTTTCTATGATAAAGACTGTACCTTTTGTCATTAGTGTGTTTTTTCACTTCCTTTAGAGGCCTCAAAACCAAGGAGATGAATGTTTTGTAGCATGGACTTTTATTTGAAATATGACTTTACCTATTCTAACTCAGCTCTGAATCAACAAATATTACCTTCATTGAAACCATAATATTCTTAGTCTATTCAAGATCGTCCAACACCCTGTAATAATTTGTAAATTTCTGAAAAAAATATTAGGAAAAAACAAAAAAGATGAGCTGAGCATATGCTTCAGCACCGAAGTTTCTGGAGAATGCTGGCATCAGATGTGACGACAATAGCAGGATTGTCTGTGTCACATGCAGGGTAAACCTGGCTGCAGAAGCGCCAAGGGCACATGGAAGAAAATCTAGTCAGGGCTCTAACTCTTGTATCTGAGTCCAGACTCCATCCCTGAGCAGCTATGTGGTCTTTGTCATGTTACCTAACTTCGCTGAACTTTAGTTTCCTCAACTGTGAATTGGAGATGGCATGGATTAAATGAAGTAATTCACATTACAGTGATTAAAGTTGAAGTTCAGCAGTCCTGCAAAACTGTGAAACAACAGCTAAATTAATATATGTAGCCATTTCCCCCACTTTCTTCTCAGTTTCTGATCCAGTATACCTTATTAACTTGTTAATAGGACATTTCTGATACATACACTGAGCCTGTAAGACTATGCTCACTCCCTGCCTTTGTTTGTTTGCTCCCTGGCTTGTGATAACAATGACATTTGTGTTAGTATGCATGTACCTACTTGGTCTTCTTTATAACACTGGCTCATGTGTCTGAAATAAATAGCTGAGGTTTATGTGTTAGATTCAGGGCTCATCAAGAGAAAAAGTTCGCTGGCTTGTCTTCATTAGCTCTGTGTGTTAGCCAGGCTGCATTCCTGCTAATAAACCTGGTCCAATAACCTGTATCGTTAAGAAGCTGGAGTTCCCTAAAACATTGTTTTTCTCTTCAGTTATCACTCTCTTCTTGCACTGTGTAGACAATGACAATGGAAACAAGGAGTCAGATAATACTTATCTGTTTCTCCAACTGAAGCAGAAAAAGTAGTAGGCTTGTCCTATCGCACCTCGGGGGTTGCACAGGTCTTTCATTTTAGCACAAAATAGCAGTGTACAATGTTGCC
>NW_007726994.1:1923-3349 GCF_000696425.1 Galeopterus variegatus | reverse complement strand
GCACCTCGGGGGTTGCACAGGTCTTTCATTTTAGCACAAAATAGCAGTGTACAATGTTGCCTTTGTTGCTCAATTCTAAGCTGCTCTGGGTCTAAGCCTTTAGGAATGTATACAATATTCTCAAGGCTGCTGAAAAGCCCACACAAAGAGATGGATCCTGTATACTCTCATGAATGGCTTGGTGAATACACCTTTCCTGGAAAGGTGAAGGAAATTCTCAGCCCCTGATTCCTGGCTGAGCAAACCCTCCCTCCAATCTGAGACTATCTGTTTGTTAAATGTGAGTAGAATGTGGACTATGAATTATTTCACCAACCATTTGGAAACATGTATACAAGAACCCGACCAACTATTTAAATACAGTTCATAGTTTGTGTGTGTGATTTATGACCTCTAGGGGCTTACTTTGTAGAGTATGAGAAAAATCTGTTTTTCTTTTTGCATACTTGTAGGAAAGGAGTCCTGCCTAAGAATTTAATTATTTTAGAATAGAAACTAGAATTTCAATGCTTTTGCTTGTTGTTTTGTGTTCCTGAAGGCTAGAGATTATCACCCTTTGAAAGGCTTGGAATGATTTGGTACCGAGATGAGAAATCAGGCTAGGAGTTTATTGGCATAGGCAGTGTGGTGGAGGCATAGGGACAGAACCTAGCCTTACCTCCCCCCTGCTGGGGGTTGGGCTTATATTTCTTCTTGAGGTGAGTTGTGTTGCTCTGATTGGCCATAGCTGATGTTAATGGGGAGTTAAATGAAATATCCAATGGGAGTTGTTGAGGCCTTATGTTAATTAGGTGATTTTAGGTTTGTGGTTATTGGTTCCCTTAGTATGTAAAGCGGGGTTTCAGAGGGGACCAATGGTATGGAGTTCTGCTGTGGTTATGAGTTTCTTTGTCTTTTTATTTTACAAGGAAGGCCCATAGAATGGGAACCACCATTATGAGGATCTTTGGGTGGTGCCATCTTAAGTGGTCCTCCCCAAACTTAATACCCTTTGTTTATCAGAGTTCCCCAATAGTTTATGGAGATGTAAACTTAGACTGAAAACATATTGGAGGTTGAATGAGTATAGGGAAAGCTAAGTTTCTCTGTACAAAATAGAAGTTTATTGGACAAACTGAGAGCTGGCGGCTGGAGAGGGAAAGCAAAGCATCTCAATGGGAGAGATGGAGACTGGAGAAGATGGTGGCAAGCTCTGGCCTAAGGAATTCTGGCTAGCAAGGAATTCCCTGAGCAAGAAAAGGATGTTGGCATTTTGCAACAGTGATGTCTATGTGTTACTAATGTTGAAGTTATTTCCTGGACTATTCTGTGCTATTTCCCTCAAACTTTAGTAAAACCTGGTTCACACACAAGTCTATATGAGCAGTTCACTATGTAAATGAAAGACTCCATGTCTTACCAACAAGAGGAGTGTGTGGGGGTGATA
>NW_007726994.1:0-321 GCF_000696425.1 Galeopterus variegatus | reverse complement strand
ATTAACAAAACTAACATTTCAAATACTTTTTGACCTTTTTCCTTGCAAATTATAGCAACGCAAATATGAAGTTGTTGTAATGAATACTTTTGGGAGAATTCTTTCAATAAAGATGAAAAATACCAAATATATTAGTTAGAGTTAGATTTGGTTGCAAGTAACAGACACCCAAATAACAGTAGTGGAAACAACATAGAAGTTAATTTTTCTTCACATAGAATTCTAGAAGCAGACAGTCCGAGGAAGGGATCCTCGGGAAATAGGTGCCATAATTAAGCTTCTTCCTTGGTTGAATCAGCGCCAGCCATCATATCTGCATTC
>NW_007726993.1:506109-506588 GCF_000696425.1 Galeopterus variegatus | reverse complement strand
GCTTGGGCAAAATATTATCGTTTTAATTAAATTTTGTAGTATTATTTAAATAATTTCTATAGTCATAACGAGGGCTAGAAATAGACAAATCACATACCTGTTAAATATAATTGTTATAATAAAATGCAACAGTTTTATTTTTAAAACCACAATTAAACCAATTGGGGAAACCTGTTCGAGAAGAGACTCTGTCCCATGGATGAGCTTCTTTCTGTAAACATGTTGGAATAGAAGAAGGTAAAAAAAATTGATGGCATCGTGCTTAAATGGGAATCATTAAAATTTGCTAAAGAAACAAAAGATAAAGTCCAAGGATCTCGACTAATGGTTGAGAATGGGTAGTTGGCTTGCCAGCACCAGATCGAGAATCTGTAATTCTAGGAGAATCGGTTAACGACGTTTTATAACCTGTAGAAACACTATGTTTAATAGGAGGAACATTAGGAGAAGAGAAACATAAAGGCATTTTCTCAGTGGAA
>NW_007726993.1:501303-501799 GCF_000696425.1 Galeopterus variegatus | reverse complement strand
CTATTCTTCCTTCCCCCAGGCTCCAAACTTCTCAAAAAGTTCTCATATACAGGCTCCTATTCTTAGGGAATTTTCCATTGTTCTTCCTCTCAACATCTTTTTTAAAGAATTTTTTTTTTCTCTCCATGAAAAAGGTTCATTCTCAACCTCCGTCTTGTTCTATAAGCATTTTTCTTCTCTCAAGCTTTGAGTCTTCCTTTTTCCTCATATCTTTTAACATTATCAAAATTACAAACCTAAAACGCTAAGCAATATCTTAGTGAGCTGCTCGCTATTTACACTTCCTAGCAGTGTATTCTCTTTTTTTTTTTTAACAGAAAAACTTATCTGCAACTTCCTCACACTGCGACTCCTGCCTCACCAGCCTCTGGCCCTGAGACCCCTGAAGTCCCCATCTCTGTTTTCTGGGCCTCTGCTATCTCAGAATCCATCCCTGGGACCCCTGAACCCCCAGATGGTATCTCCTGGGCCCCCAATATCTCAGTTTCGGCTGCCC
>NW_007726993.1:499470-501192 GCF_000696425.1 Galeopterus variegatus | reverse complement strand
TTTGTCTCCTAGGCCACTAATATCTCACACTCTGCTATCTCAGCTTCTATCCTCAGCCCCCCAGAACCCACAGATGTCTCCAACTCAAGACCACCTTTTATAATTAGTAGTCCCTTCTTCTGGGAACCAAGGACAAAGATTCTTCACGAAATCAAAAAATCTTAATAGATCACTTGTTTTAACCTTTAGTCCTTGCGTCTTTAAAGCTTTTTGTAACTGTCTTATGTAGACGTCATAACAACTTAATTCTTAATTCTTAATTCTTAACTCTTAATTCTTGTCCCATTATCGGACGCGCTTACTCACCTTATCCTGACGCGGCAGGTTCCCGCAGCGGACGAAGGTTTTACTCTTTCATTTTCAGTGGTCGACCCTCCGATGTGCCGTCCTCCTCACGGTGTCCCCCGTATCCAGTGCCCCACGTTTGGGCGCCAAAAATGTCCCGACCTGCAGGATATTCAACGAGGACCCTGGAGGGGGGAGTGGGAATTGGATGGGANCTTTGGCTCCGGACAGGCAGGCAGGCTCTTAGGCAACAGCCAGGCTCTATGGCTCCGGACACCTATGAAATATGATACTCTGGGATTGGCTGTTCTAACTCTCTGGCATGACTGGCACAAAATTCAGACTATAGTAAAGTTGGTATTTTGTATTTGTCAGCTGATTTTCTTCAAAGTAGTTCCAGGCACTTTACAGGTATCTTAGTCATCAACAAACTGCTACCAGATGGAAGCTTTTGTATATTTTTTTTTCCAAAATTATTACAATTATTATTATGATTCTTACTTGATGCCCTAAACTTCAGTAATTGATGCTTCTTATTTATATGACGCTTAGAGTGATTCACTTATAGTTTAGGAAAAATATGGTTTTAGCCACTGAAAAGATATGCAGATGTTTACACTTCATAGCTCAGAAACTTACTTTCAGTTCTAGTTGGAAGCTCTAGCACAGGACCTGTCACTCAGTAGGTACTCAGTAAATATTTCTGAGATGAATGAACACTTAAGTAAATGAATGGGTGAATGATGAATGAATGAATAATGAATTCACTCAATGAGGTGAAATGAGGTGGAAAAATACTTGTCTCAACCACCACCTCTGGCAGGATGGCAGAATATCCTCCTGTTATCATACAACTAGATCTTGAGTAAATGACAATAAACATAACTTTCAAAGCATTGCTCACAAGAAAGCGAGAGATATCCCCAAGGGCAAATGATGTAAAACAAAAATGATGATTAATGAACAAATTCCTAAATTAAGGGGTAAATAACATCGGTCCTGGGTTTAGGAGATGTGGGGGAAGCTTGCCACAAGGTAGGATAGCTGAACTAAGAAAATCCAAATTATCTCTGGAGGAAGCAACCCCAATTTAGATATTAAGGATTTCTACATGTTAAGTTACATCAAATATAAACTTACATTCAAAACTCACCAAACACCAAAAGGAAACTGGCTGCCATGAATGAAAGTCAGCAGAAACAAGAAGCACTAGATTTATAACTCACAAGAACTTCAGCCATTGGAATGATGAAGAACAGATTGTCAAACAACTATTTGAAATTTTTTAAAGAAATGAAAGATATAATTAAAGAACTGAACAATGAAAAAGGCTGTCTAACTTTCCCAAAGCTTGGTGTCCTCATCTCTAAAGTGAGAATACCAGTTCTATATATCTTTCATGAAGATTTTCAAGAAGAAATAGGTAGACACAATATT
>NW_007726993.1:495734-498835 GCF_000696425.1 Galeopterus variegatus | reverse complement strand
AGGATAGCTGAACTAAGAAAATCCAAATTATCTCTGGAGGAAGCAACCCCAATTTAGATATTAAGGATTTCTACATGTTAAGTTACATCAAATATAAACTTACATTCAAAACTCACCAAACACCAAAAGGAAACTGGCTGCCATGAATGAAAGTCAGCAGAAACAAGAAGCACTAGATTTATAACTCACAAGAACTTCAGCCATTGGAATGATGAAGAACAGATTGTCAAACAACTATTTGAAATTTTTTAAAGAAATGAAAGATATAATTAAAGAACTGAACAATGAAAAAGGCTGTCTAACTTTCCCAAAGCTTGGTGTCCTCATCTCTAAAGTGGGAATACCAGTTCTATATATCTTTCATGAAGATTTTCAAGAAGAAATAGGTAGACACAATATGTAAGTGTAGGAAAATGAAATATCCAGGGAAATCATTCCACCAAAACAAGACTATATAGTATATATTCTTTTGTAATCTGGGGGAAAGTAACCTCAATGTTCTTTTTTTTTTTTTTTTTGGCAGCTGGCTAGAGTAACCTCAATTTAGATATTTAGATTGTAACCTAGTTTTTCACTTAAGCTATTATGATCCATTTAGCTGACATTAAATCTTCTTTTAGAATATTATATTAATGATACGACGTAATTTATTTAGTGAATTCTTTATTGTTGGACATTTATATTTTTTCCAAGTTTCTTGCTATTACAATGACATGGTATATATCCTGGCACATAATAGGCACTTGTATCAGTCAGGATTCAATCAGAGAAGTAAAGCCAGTAGGAGGAATTTTGTGTGTGTGTGGCTGGCCAGTACAGGGATAGAACCCTTGGCCTTGGTGTTATCAGCACCATACTCTAACCAACTGAGCTAACTGGCCAGCCCTTAGAATATATTTAATAAGAAATTTGTTGCAGTGATTTGGTTTATGCAGTTGTGGGAGCTGGTTACACCATCTGTATGGCTGTCATCTTTGCATCTTATCCTGGAGCTTGAAGTCTGCAGGGCAAACAAATCAGGAAGTGAAGACGGATGTAAAGTAGGAAGAGCAACCACAAGCTGGACCCCACGAGGATGGACTGTAACCCATATCAGTCCGAAGTGCCTCCAGCCTTGACAGTAGGTGTCCCACGGGCGAACCTGGCCCCCTTCATCAAGGAGATAAGCAGACACCTGGCCCAGGAGCTGGAGAAGGTGAAGAAGGATCCAAGGGAAGGTGGAGCAGTTGTAGGCTGGCTATTGCCTCACACCAAGGTGAGCAGCAGATATTGAAACAGAGTAAGGCTAGGCCTGTGAACCAAACTGACTCCATTTTCCCTGCAGAGGAGACTTTGTTATTTTTCCACTCCTTAGTCATGAGACCCCCAGGGCAAATGATTAACCCATGGGCTGCCCTGACAAAATAGACTGAGATAAGAGAGGAAACAGATATTTACTGAATTGCAAGAACCCCTACCCAAGGCTTGTTTACTATAATTGTAAAAGTTACAGATTAACCTTAAGACCCCTTTAGGAATTCCCAACTGTGCACAAAGCATCAAGGTGACTGCTACAGTGACCCTCCTGGGGTGACAATGATCAATACCACTGCCATTTTGGATCTACTGAGCTTGAACCCATGACACAACCAGGAAGAACAGAACGGACCACCTCCAGTGATGCTGGCCTGAACCCCTTAACTCCTTTCCCTATAAAAGACCCTGAACAGCTGCCCTCAGGGGGGCTAGCTTTACTGTTGCTACCCTCCTTATGCATAAGTCTATCTCCTCTTTTAATAAAGTGTTGTTTGCTTTACTGTTGAGTACATTGTTTATTTCTATGACTTTGGAATCCAAGAGCCTAATTTAATCACTGGCAAAAATTGGAACGCTTTGGACACCAGAGAAGACTCTAGCTGCAAGAGGCAAGTGGCCACCGGGACTATTTTGCTCCCGTGTCTCTGCTGCTGGTAGATCTCTCCTGGAGTTCCTGGCCTAAATTCTGACAAGGCAATGCTTTATTCTCTTCGCCTTTCTCTGATTTTCTGAGCTCTCTTCTGCTGTTTGGTTGGATTGAATCCACTTCTGTATAGATACACCCTGGAAGGCTCCTGGCTATGCTTTGTTTTTCTGATTTAAATCTAGTCGATGCTTTTCTTCTTTATGCTGAAAACAGTGGGGAGAACTGCTTTTTAGTTTGGCCCCGCCGATTGAGAATAGGCTAAACTGGACCCCACTGCTCCTCTTTTCTCTTTGTTTGCTTGGTTAGACATTTAGTTGAGTACCAGTAATATGAATAAACCTTCCAATCCTTGCATCAACTTTTGGACTTTCAGGTCATTTGTTTAATGCAAGAGGGCAAGCCGAGCCTGGCCTGTCGGTAACAATATGTGGCAATGTGTATGAACTACAGAAGTGCCTGCTCCAACCTTCCAAGCGTAAAAAACAAAGTGCTTCTAAATCTTGCACAAATCTATCTCTCATGGTCCACTCTAACCAGAAACATACATGGAAGGAATTCTGGGAAACATTGTTTATCGTAGCCAAGTTGAAAACCACGTTACAAAGCCACTACACTAAGGAAGTGTTATTGTTGTTACTGTAATATTTGATGTTATTGTTGTTGCTGTCATCATCATCATCATCTTCAGTAAAGTGAAAAATGTTTGGCTAAAACAATATGTTTGGGGATAGGGTAAGTGGCAAGAAAATGAGGCTAGAAAGGNGTTTGGCTAAAACAATATGTTTGGGGATAGGGTAAGTGGCAAGAAAATGAGGCTAGAAAGGTAAGGTAGGCCTAGGTCATGCAGGACCTACCAAGTCACATTAAGGAGTTTGGACATGATTATGGGAGATGTTAGTCTCTACTTTTCCTTTCTTGTGATGTCTTTATCTGGTTTTGGAATTAGGATAATGTGTGCCTCAAAGAATTAGGAAGTATCCCCTCTCCTTCAATTTTTCTGCAAGAAACTGTAGAGAATTGGTATCATTCTTACCTAAATGCTTGGTAGAATTCACAGGGAAACCATTTTGGCCTAGTGCTTTATTTTTCGGAAGGTTATGTTGTGAGGCTGCCACACGGAAAAGGAACCAGAACACCCAATTGAGAATTTAAAAGGGGG
>NW_007726993.1:493103-495329 GCF_000696425.1 Galeopterus variegatus | reverse complement strand
ACACGGAAAAGGAACCAGAACACCCAATTGAGAATTTAAAAGGGGGTTTTTACTGGCTGGATGGCAACTGTTCCTCCAAAAACAGTCTTGGAAGGAAGCAGCCCTGAGTTTAAATTTAAGGGGTCTTTTAAAGGCACATAGTCACACAGGCGAAAAATCATATAGTCACATACTTACAGTTATAATATCAAAAATCATATACACCCATACGTACATACCCTACTGGCGGGAGGAGGAGGCTTGGGGAGGCCTAGCGCAAGCTGAAAACAGAAGCTGAAAGAAGCCAGTTAATCACTCAGGGACGGCAAAAACTTCTCCAAACTTCCACAGGGTGGTTTCCTCCTTAGGTTGTCTAGATACCTCCGGATACAGCTCTAGGTGTTATCAGTCAGGGACAGCATAGGTGGGAAACAGCAAAGGCAGGAAGAACTAAAAATTTTTCTAAGAACAGGACAATTTTTAACCTTCAATTTTCACCACAGGTGTTGGGGGGCTTCCAAACAAGAACACTTTTCAAACAGTAAAAATGGCATAAGCTAAATCAATCTGCCTCGTCACAGTTATTAATTATTGATTCAATTTCTTTAGTAAATACAGGCTTATTCAGATTATCTCTTTCTCCTTGTGTGAGTTTTGGTAGTTTGTGTCTTTCAAGGAATTGGTTCATTTCATCAAAGTTACCAAATTTGTGGGCATAGAGTTGTTCATAATATTCGTTTATTATCCTTTTGATGACCATGGGATCAGTAGTCATGATCCCTCTTTCATTTCTGGTATTAGTAATGTATGACTTCTCTATTTCTTGGTTAGCCTGGGTAGAGGTTCATCAATTTTATTGATCCTTTCAAAGAACCAACTTTTGGTTTCATTGATTTTCTCACTATTTTCAATCTCATTGATTAATACTTTCATTTTTATTATTTTTTCCTTCTGCTTGCCTTAGATTTATAATGCTCTTCTTTCTCTACTTTCCTAAGGTGGAAGCTTAGAATATTGATGTTAGATTTTTCTTCCTTTACAATATATGCATTTAATGCTACAAATTTCCCTGCTCTTGCTCTATCCCACAAATTTTTTAAGTTTTATTTCATTTAGTTCAAAATATTTTTAATTTATTGTGAGACTTCCTCTTTGACTCATTTTTTATTTACAAGTATTTTGTTTATCTCCAAATATGTGGGATTTTTCATCTACTTGTTTTTAGCTTATTGTTTCATAGTGTCATTTTAAGCAGTTGTATAGCATTTTGTTACATAGATATGTCATAATTTAGGTAATAGGACTTTTAGACTTTTTTGCTATTATAAATAATGCTATAATAAATGTCCTTGTACACAAGACTTTGCAACTGCAATGAAGTGTAAGTGTTTTACTAAAGGAGGTTTCCAGTTGCTGTGATGGTAAATAGCAGGAACACTTATGGAGCTAGGGAGCTTAAGAAAGCCTTCCTCAAAGGAAACTATTTAAGCTAAGAGTAAAGTAGTTGGTATGGGGAAGCTAGGTAGAGAATATTAGACAAGGAAGGACTGGAAGAAGATAAGGAAAAGGTTGGAGTTTGGGGTGGGGAGAGGAATAGTGTGGAGGATGACTTATTTGAGGAAGTGAAAAAAGTTCACTGGTGGAACAAAATGTTTGGGGTCAGGGGAGTGGCAAGGAAATGAGGCTAGAAAGGTAAACTAGACCTAGTTCATGTAGAGTCCAACAAGCCACATTGAACAGTTGGACTTTACCTTGAGAATAACAGGGAGCCACTGAAGGATTTTAAGCAGAGGGAGTGACATGATTAGATTGTGATTTAGAAAGAGCACTCTAGCTGCTATGTAAAGGATGGATTGGAAAATAGGGAGCCTTATCAATCCACAGATTTCTTAATTTTATTCACTGGCAGAACTTGTTTATTTGTTAGTCTTTTATTTTTCAAACTCTCTCTATATATATCAGTTAATTTCTAACATATTCGTAAGTTGCTCTTTTAATTTTGACTTCCTATTTTTCAATTCCAGTTTTCAACTCTCAAATTTTACTGCAGATAACTCAAGGGTTTTTTTTAGTTCCAGCAAATTAAAACTTCCCTTTCAGTTCCAAGGCTTATCTCTTAGTCTGGTCCCTTGATCAGAAATTGAGAATGAGGGCCGAGCCCGTGGCACACTTGGGAGAGTGCGGCGCTGAGAGCGCAGCAGCGCTCCCGCTGCGGGTTCGGATCCTATATAGGGATGACCGGTGCGC
>NW_007726993.1:487700-492484 GCF_000696425.1 Galeopterus variegatus | reverse complement strand
GCGGCTGGTCTCAAAAAGGACAAAAAAAAAAAAAAAAAAGAAAAAGAAATTGAGAATGAAACCAAAAAGAAGAAGTAGTCAATAATAGCAAGGAATTACTCAGGTATAGAGTGAATTAGATGAAATAGGGGATGGTGTAGGGGTGGGTGTGAATGGTAGAAAGTAAGTTATAACAGTCCTTGGAGAGCCTGCACTTACATCTAAGAAACATGAGGAGAAGAATGAGAGGAGGAGAGATAGGAGCCCATGTCTCAAATATAAACCTTCCCCCAATAATCCTTTGGTTTCTCAGAACACTGAAGTTATTCGTCCAATGTTAGCATTCTACTGCCCTAGCATGAAGGTGAGGATTTTGCCCACCAATACTATTTCATCATTATCATCATCATATTCTTCAAGACGAATCTCCTAAGTCCAGAGAACCTTGGTCTGAAATCCTCAGAAACTCGTTCTACAAACTGTAGCCTGCTGAGACTCTCTGAAGGAGCAAAGTGCTAATGGCCCTCTTTTGGAAAGAGGTGAATTTCCTCATCGAATGCAGGCTCTTTCATGATTTGGTTATAGCAGTGTTAACATGTGTGCATTAGTATCAATAGTATTTGTAACTGTTAAAACTATAAGAGGCCATTGTTTTGGACTAAGTTTCTGCATTAGCCCCCCACAGACCAGACTAAAAATAAAAATGGAGTCACCCCAGCTAAAGTTCCACATTGCCAAACCCAAACTAAGTTGTCATCTGACCTTCTGAGAAACTAGGAAAGAGAAATAACTCCCAGTTTCCTAAATAGGCCAGTTTAAATCTTCAATAGGAAGTGAAGTTCCCTCTGCTTTAATCCTTACACAAAAAGGCTAGCCTAAAGTAACCTGATGTTAAATAATCAGTTATTTTTCTATTTTCTGTCCCTGTCCCCACCTTACAAGGAAAGTGACTTTGAAATGAACAGTCCGCTGTTTGTTCTTTGTTTCTTCTTTTTTCCAGTCCTTTTTATGTCTATAAAGTCAACCTCTTTTGCTCAGTTCATTGAACAGTTATTCTGTTTTATGGAATAAAGCGTTGCCTGATTGTAGAATTGCAGTAAAGCCGAGGGAGGACAGAACAGGGACATGCCCTAGGGAGGCTACCCATAAATATTCAGACTCAGCAATAACTGCCTCCTTGCCTGGCAGTTAATGAACCCATAATGAGCTGATGACAGCTTAACCACCCTACCAATCAGCATGCTACACCTGGAACTTTGCAGATTACAAAACCTGCCACACCCGCACACTAGAAGGAACAAAAGTGCAGACAACCACTATATGACCTTCCACCTGTGATATAAAACCGGAAAGGACAAAGTTAAGGGAAGAGTGACTACACTGCGCATGACCAAAAAACTTCAGAAACTCAGGGATGCATGACAGGAAGCTGATGTAAACTCACATCTCATCTGCCTGTTAGGCATTAATTACCCTAGATCCTCCCCCACAGACAAATATTCCTCACCTTAGTTAGGATAAAGAAACACCCCCATCCCAGAACAACATATAAGTTTTCCCCTTAAGAATCTGCAGGGCATTCCTCCTTTGCAGAGATGCCTGCGCCTCTTTCTGCATGTACTTTCGCTTTACAATTAAGTCCTATTTTTGGAATGTTCCATCAGCCTGTTCCCCTCTTCCTTTTCTTTCGCTTGATCCTGTGCAAGATTTTTCTTCACAGTTTGACCAAGAACCTGGAACTGCCATCTTTTAAACAAAGGCAACTAAGATCTTTAAACTAAATGTGTTGTAATTTTTTCCTTTGATATAACTAACATCCCTATATTGAACCCATAAGGTCAAAGGCTCAACTTGTAAAGCAGTGTAGAAGAAGAATATGGGATTCATGATTAGAGGCCTACCTGTGCCTTGTTCTCTGTTCCACCATTTCCCCATCTCTGAAATAAGGAAAAATCTTTCTTCCTCACAGGTTTGTTTTAATAAGTGCTGAGCAGAAGAGAGAACTAAGAAAAGTTTCTACCATGGAGGAAGTTCCCTGTGTTGATGCCTTTATCTTATGGACACATACCCTACCTCATTAAACAAAATCCCCTGTGATGGTATAAAATTTTTAGATCTGGGTTTCATCTGTAAAGCTTTGCAATTCACAGTGTGATTTAATGTACATTAATTGCCCTCAGGAAACTCCTACAGCAGAATGTAAATGAGCTACAAAGTCAAGTGAGAACCTTACAGGATAAAGAGAACCAAATGAAAATGACCAGTTCTCAGCAACAGTCCAGAATTCAGCACCAAGAGACCCTACTTAAAGAACTGGAAAATGAAAAAAGAAAATCCGATGAGGTAAGAAAGTAAATAGATATGCTGCTCAGTTTTTCTGTTCCCATAGACCTGAGTAATAGCTAATTATTATTGAGTGCCTAGCACTTTTAAGTTTAGTTAGGGTTCAGTCAGGAAAGCAGAAGCTACTCCAGGTCTTTCAAGTAAGAAGGGATTTGGAAGGGGGGCAGGAGGAGAGTAGAAGTTCAGAAAGAACTGTTGCTGGCTTTCAATAAATCCAGAGATTCAGAAATCACAGAGGAGCCACCTCCTGCAGCAGCAAAGTGGAGAATTTGCAGGAACTCTCCCTGAAACCCCTACAAATGTCTCATCTACTGTCTGCCCATTTATCTACCTGCTAGAGGAGAACTGTAAGGAAAACAAAACCAAACAAAACCGTTTTTTTTGTCTCTGTACTCACACTACTCTCAATACTTCACTTCCAACATTGGTTGTGTGGGTTTTTCCAGGCAGTTCTCCAATTCTCTGTGGACACCAACTAGGTGTACAAAAATTTAACTCAATTCTGATGCTATCTACCTGGAGATAGTATCAGATCCCACAAGTTAAGGGCTCAGTCCCACAAGACGGCCCTCACTTCAGATGCCAGTTGCAGGTCTAGGTTTTTGCTTGTGTTTCTTACCAGCTATGTATCAGCAGTTCTCACAGCACTGTCCTCAGGTTTGATCATTTGTTCAAATGACTAACAAGACTTAGGAAAACAGTTTATTTTCTAGATTACTGGTTAGGAAGAAATGCATAGGACAAGATATGTGGGAGTGGGTGAAGAGCTTCCAAGCCCTCTCTGGGCATACCATGCTCCCAGCACCTCCAATCTAGAAGCTCTCCAAACCCTGTCTTTTGGGGTTTTATGGAGGCCTCATTATTAGACATGAATGATTATATCATTTGCCATTGTTGATTAACTGAACCTTCATCCCCTCTTCCCTTCCAGGAGGTCTGGTTGGAACTGAAAGTTCCAATCCTCAAATCACATAGTTGGTATACTGGCAACCAGGCCACATCCTGAGGCTATCCAGGAACCCCTAGCCATGAATCATCTCATTAGCATACAAAAAGACACTTATCACTTTGGAGACTCCAACAGTTTTAGGAGCAGTATGCCAGAAAACCGGACAAAGACCAAGATATGTATTTCTTATATCACAATATCACAGGAACAATGGCCTTCTTTCCCCTATGCTTTTCAAATTTGTGTCTGAATGCTTCTGATTTGCAGAACCCTGCCAGTAGGGAGTCTAGGAAACGTAGTTTTCAGACTTCCAACCTTGTAGCACAGGGGACAGCTTAGAAAACTGGGAGTCATGCTGAGAACTAGCACAGTCCACTCTGGATACTCAGCATCCACGCAAATGCTTTTACCCATATTTAACCTTCTAAACCACAAAAAGAATATTAAGCTTCCACTTAATAGGATGCACTGTAACTCATATAAATGAAGACACACTTAACCTCTCCATAAAAAGGGAACACTCAAAGTCCCATTAGTATCTGTGCTCATTTTGGGATATTAATTCCTTCTTTTTCAGTCTCAATCCATATGGATATATTATAACATTAAAACTTAATTATAAAGTTAACTACCAGTAATACAAAACACACATTTTGCCTGTGGGATAGTGGCATGAGAAGCCACTCTCACTTTCATCTCTTGGTTCCTTTCCATGTATTCTGGCTATTAGAGAAAGAGCATCATATATTAATCACAGTTAAAAGCTTATACATCCTCTTTTTTTTTTTTTTTTTTTTTTCCTTTTTGTCTTTTTTCGTGACCGGCAACGGATCGCAACCCTCAGCTTCGCGCCCATACCGGACCGGGACCGGCCACGGGATCGCACCCCTCAGTGTTGCTCCCGCCCCTTGCTCAGCCAGTGAGCGGCCGGTCTGTATGTGGGATCCGAACCCTCAGCAGGAGCGCCACCGCGCTTCCCGAGCGGCGCACTATAGCAGTGTGCCACCGGGCCGGCCCTTATACATCCTCTTTTTTTTTTTTTTTTTCTTTTTTTCTTTTTTCGTGACCGGCAACGGATCGCAACCCTCAGCTTCGCGCCCATACCGGACCGGGACCGGCCACGGGATCGCACCCCTCAGTGTTGCTCCCGCCCCTTGCTCAGCCAGTGAGCGGCCGGTCTGTATGTGGGATCCGAACCCTCAGCAGGAGCGCCACCGCGCTTCCCGAGCGGCGCACTATAGCAGTGTGCCACCGGGCCGGCCCTTATACATCCTCTTTTTTTTTTTTTTTTTCTTTTTTTCTTTTTTCGTGACCGGCAACGGATCGCAACCCTCAGTGTTGCTCCCGCCCCTTGCTCAGCCAGTGAGCGGCCGGTCTGTATGTGGGATCCGAACCCTCAGCAGGAGCGCCACCGCGCTTCCCGAGCGGCGCACTATAGCAGTGTGCCACCGGGCCGGCCCTTATACATCCTCTTTTAAGACAGCATTTTAAACCTATAATGTGTGGTCACCAA
>NW_007726993.1:435284-486739 GCF_000696425.1 Galeopterus variegatus | reverse complement strand
TTTTTTTTTTTTTTTTTTTTTTTCTTTTTTTCTTTTTTCGTGTCCGGCAACGGATCGCAACCCTCAGTGTCACGCCCGTACCGGGCTGGGACCGGCCAAGGGATCGCAACCCTCAGTGTTGCTCCCGCCCCTTGCTCAGCCAGTGAGCGGCCGGTCTGTATGTGGGATCCGAACCCTCAGCAGGAGCGCCACCGCGCTTCCCGAGCGGCGCACTATAGCAGTGTGCCACCGGAGCGGCCGGTCTGTATGTGGGATCCGAACCCTCAGCGGGAGCGCCGCCGCGCTTCCCGAGCAGCGCACTATAGCAGTGCACCACCAGGCCGGCCCTTATACATCCTCTTTTAAGACAGCATTTTAAACCTATAATGTGTGGTCACCAAGCTAATGTCATAGCTAAGTCTTCCATACGATTCTTATTCTACTGTCTCTCAGGTTAGGTTTTCTGGAGGATGGTACATATGTTAAGACCAATGAATCACATATTTATAAGATCACATATATAAGCCATTGTTTAACTTTTCTTACTGTATAATAAGATTTTTGGTCAGAAAAAATGTTGAATTGTATATCATGACAAGAAATAAGGAGTATAGTAAGTCCACAAATGGTGGTCTTGGCAAAAGCATTACAGACAGAAAAAGCAAATTTGTATTTAAAATGAGTATCTATTCCACTGAGGGTAATTGTTGTTCTATCCATGATGGAAGGGGTCTATTGTAATAAACCTGCTACCATATGGCTTTCTGGGCCCCCCAGGCAATGGTACATTAGTTGCTCAGCACCAATCTTGGCTTTTGGCAGGTTTGAGTAGATTAGCCTTGGTGACTCTTAGAAAAACATATATTCCTGCCATTATGTTCTTTGTATATGAGCCTGCTGAGCAAGGAAATAGGTGCTAGAAAAAGGCTAATTGATACCTACAGAATATACTGTTTTTCACCCAACCATTGAGAGCCACTTCTGCTGTAGATACCCACGGGTGAGCAAAAACATATGCAACAGACTGCCAGTTTCCAGTCTGGCAGGTAAGAAGCTTGGAAGTCACCACTGCATCCTAACAGCAAGTAAAAAGCTGAACAAATTGAAATATCAACAACTCTTCTTAGATCTGTCACAGAAGTGGGATCACAGGGCAAATGGCTGTGCTTAAAATTAGAGATACTTGCAGACAAATACAGAGAATCACAACCTACCAGAGAGAAACCTCCACGAGAACCAGTGTCCAGGTAGGGAAACCTGAACTCTACTTGATGAATTACTGGAGGCTCGGTGTGGACAAATTTGAGAGATAAAAACTCTAGGGGGACCCAGTCATCAGGTGGCCCCCACACTTTTGTGAGTTTTACCTCCTGGAACTTTACAGGTTC
This sequence comes from Galeopterus variegatus, assembly GCF_000696425.1. Lineage (NCBI taxonomy): Eukaryota > Metazoa > Chordata > Mammalia > Dermoptera > Cynocephalidae > Galeopterus > Galeopterus variegatus. Next base: position 485,372 of record NW_007726993.1, on the reverse strand, counting down.
TTACAATGAATATCTGAGAAAAATCCCCTAGCACTTCTGGCAAGGGAAAAGGGAAAGGAACCATTGTGAACTTCATAGTAAAGTCTACCCTCAAGAGAAACTATTTAATCAGAGCCTAACCGGCTGGGGTTCTGTTGGAATGTAACTGACCTAGGGGAAGGGAATACCTAACTTCAGAGAATTCTAGCCATCCCATCCCACAAATGAGACAGGAGGCAGAGAAAAAAATAAGCACATGTGAAGTTCAGTCCAGAGGCACAGGCTCACTAAAAGACTGTAACATAATTATAGAATTATAGAATGCTACTCACCCCTCCCATCCACACACACACACACATACATTTTACCACTGCATTTCTAAAGGCCTATTTACAGCTGTTCCTTTTACCCAGTACATCATATATGGCTATCAATAAAAATTACAAGATATAAAAGACAAACACAGTTTAAAGAAACAGAGCAAGCATTAGCACCAGACTCAGATATGATAGGAATATTAAAATTATCAGACTGGGAATTTAAGAGAGCTATGATCAATATGCTGAGGGCTCTAATGAATAAATTAGACAGCATGCAAGAACAGATGGGCAATATAAGCAGAAAAATGGAAATTTTAAGAAAGAGCTCTAAAGAAATGCTAGAGATAAAAAACATTGTAACACTTCCAGTCAAGATGGTAGAATAGACAGTCCCCAGCATCACTCTTTCCCATGAATCAACTAATCTACAATTGTAAAAAGGCAACGATAGCCAAGCTGGGGCCACTAGAGCTCAGGGGAAGAGGAGGAGTAATGTACGGAGTGCATGAAGGCAGGAAAAGCCATGATGAGAGAAAGAAAAAACTGCTCGGGCCATTTCAAATCCCAGCCACTTCCAGCCTGGAGCTGCCGAGTGCAAGGAGCAGGAACTGGCAAAAGCCACAGCTGTGCCTTTTGGATGAAGTTGCTTGGAGGTGGTAGGGGAGAAGAGGGTCTTGGTGGCCCCCAGGCCAGCAAGACCACTAATAAGGTTCCTGTGGACCCAGATAAGAGCGAGGAGCCACAACAACTGAAAAAAAGGAGCCATTCAGAGGCCAGTGAGTCATCGCAAGGGACTGGAGCACAGCCTGTCTCATGGGAAATGTTTGGAGCACAGGCAGTTGGGGGGATGGGCCACTGGGGGAACACTGGGGCACAGCAAGGACAGCTGATCTGCACCACAATCAGCACAGGACCACTCAGAGGAGACTGGTCAGGAATACAGAATTGCATGGGGTACATTTGATGTAAAGACTCAGGCCCAGACCAGAGTTTCTACACAACCCAGGCACACTGGATTTCACTCGACCTGGAAGTACCTATAAAGTCAACCTTTAAAACCTGAGCTGCACAAAAAGCCTTCTCCAGGGAATCAGCAGCAAAGCAGCAATTTAGCTCAACCACACAGCTCAAGTACTGGCCCCCACAGGAAGTTCCCCCATTTTAGAAGTAAGCAAAGGACAACACATTAGTTCCAGTGCAGCGTTTAAGTGGTAGGAACAGGAAATAATCCAACACAGAACTTAAAGAAAAAACACAAAGTACCCACAGATCAGAGACAAAGTTTGATAGTAACTAGTAAAGGTCTCATGTCATCAAAGAATACCTATGACACCTAGAAGGACTAGAAGTCCCCTGGGCTACCAAGTCAGAAAGGGAGGAGGGCCAGGGGCCTCAGCTATGCCTCTTGACACCCATAACTAGTCTCAAGGGTGGGGGCTGAGGGTCTCAGCCACACCTACCTGACACATGCAACCACCTCAGCGATGGCCACCAAGCTGCCACAGGAAGTGCCCTGGGCTTTCTAGAGCCGGGGTGGTGGGGTACCAAGGGCCTCAGTCACACACCTCCAAAACAAGCAACCAGCCCAGTGACAACCACCAAGCCACCACAGGAAGTGCCCCAGCCTCTCCAGGGCCAGGGTGGTGGGGGACCAAGGGCCTCAGCCACACCCCCACACACCTGCAACCAGCCCAGCAATGACCAATGAGCTGCTGCAGGAAGTGACCCAGGCTCTCCCAAACTGGGGCACTCGGGGGCCGAGGGCCTCAATCACATGCCCCCACACTCGCAGCCAGCCCAGCGATGACCACTGAGCCACTGCAGGAAGTGCCCTAGGCTCTCCCAAGCCAGGGCAGTGGGGGCCCAAAGGCCTCAGCCACACCTGCAACCAGCCCAGCAATGACCAATGAGCTGCTGCAGGAAGTGCCCTAGGCTCTCCCAAGCCAGGGCAGTGGGGGCCCAAAGACCTCAGCCACACACCCCTGACACCTGCAACCAGCCGAGCGACAACCACCAAGCTGCAGCAAGAAGGGCCCTGGGCTCCCAAGCTGGGGTGGTGGGAGGCAAGGGCTGTTGCCACACTCCCCTGACATCTGCACCCAGCCTGGCAATGACCAAGCCACCACTAGAAGTCCCCCTGGTCTCCCCTGTGGGAATGTGGGAGGTGCCACAGGCTCAACCCTGCTCCTCCTTCCTCCTTCTTCCATCACATTTCCTCCCCCTTTCCCCTCTCCCTCTCCCTCCTAACTGCTCTGCAACAGCATCATAGAATGTAAAAAAATAATAAAATTAAATTTAAATTAATTTTTTTAAAAATGTAAGAGAAATGATGAATGCCTTTGATGGGCTCATTAGTAGACTACATACAACTGAGAAAAGGGTCTCTGAGCTTGAGACCATCTCAAAAGAAACCTACTAAACTGAAAAGCAAACAAAAAATACCTTTAAAAAACACATAGCAGAATATCGAAGAACTGTGAGACAAATTCAAAAGGTGTTTCAGACACATAATAGGAATATATGAAGGAGAAGAAATAGGAAAAGGAACAGAAGAAATACTTGAGACTATAATGACTGAAATTTCCTGAAATTATTGTCAGACACCAAACCACAGATCCAGGAAGCTCAGAGAACATCAAGCAGGATAAATGTTAAGAAAAACAAACAAACAAACAAAAAGTACATCTAGGCATTGCATTTTTTTTTTTTTTTTTTTTTGTCCTTTTTGAGACCGGCCACACCGTGCTCAGCCAGTGAGCGCTGTGAACACACCGGTCATCCCTATATAGGATCCGAACCCGTGGCAGGAGCGCTGCTGCATTCCCAGTGCCGCACTCTCCCGAGTGCGCCATGGGCTCGGCCCTAGGCATTGCATTTTTAAATGATAGAAAATCAAAGAGAAATTTTTAAAATCCTGAAAGACAGTGGGGGGGGGGAAACCTTACCTATAGAAGAACAAAGATGAAAATTATCTCCAATTTCTCATCAAGCCATGCAAGTGAGATGAGAGTGAAGTGAAATATTTAAAATGTTGAGAGAAGTCACCAACCTAGAATTCTGTACCTTGCAAAATTATCCTTCAAAAGCAGAAGAAAAATAAAGACTTTCTCAGACAAACAAAAATTGAGGGAATTTGCCACCATAGACCTGCCTCGAAAAAATGTTAGAAAGGGAGTTCTGGTCAAGATGGTGGAATAGACGGTCCCCAGCATCACTCTCTCCCAGAAATCAATTTACAACTATAAAAATGTAACATCAGCCAAGCTGGGGCTGCTGGAGCTCGGGGGAAGAGGAGGAGAGACCTACGGAGTACATGAAGGCGGGAGAAGCCACGATGAGAGAAAGAAAAAACTCCTCTGACCATTTCATGCTGTGGCTGCTTTAAGGGTAAAACTGCTGAGTGCATGGAGTGGGAGCCAGCAAAAGCCACAGCTGTGCCCTTCAGATGGAGTTGCATGGAGGCAGCAGGGGAGAAGAGGGTTGTGGTGGCCCCCAGGACAGCAAGACCACTAATAGGGTTCCCGTGGACACATATAGGAGCGAAGAGCCACAACACCAAAAAAAAAAAAAAAAAGGAGCAATTCAGAGGCTGGTGAGTTATTGCAAGGGAAATGCTTGCAGCACAGGTCATGGGAGAGATGGGCCTACCAGGGGAACACTGGGGCATGGCGTAGGACCACTCAGAGGTCAGGCGAGGGCCGGCCTGTGGCTCACTCGGGAGAGTGCGGTGCTGATAACACCAAGGCCACAGGTTCGGATCCTATATAAGGATGGCGGGTTAGCTCACTGGCTGAGCGTGGTGCTGACAACACCAAGTCAAGGGTTAAGATCCCCTTACCGGTCATCTTTAAAAAAAAAAAAAAAAAGAACTGCATGGGGTGCAGTTTGATGAAAAGACTCAGGCCCAGATCAGAGTTACTACACAACCCAGGTGCACCAAGTCTCTAGAGAGCCTAAAGTACCTATAAAGTCAACCATTATAACCTGTGCTGCACAAAAAACCTTCCCTTAGGAAGCAGCAGCCAAGCAACAATTTAGCTCAACCACAGAGCTCAAGTACTGGTCCCAACAGGAAGTTCCCCCACTTTAGAAGTAAGCAAAGGACAAAAAAATTAGTTCTGCCTCAGACACACTGCCAGAGCCTCTAGTCCACCCGGGGACTTGGATGGAGCTGGGGACCAGACCCCCCTCCCACAAGGGGGCACATCATGCCAGCGCCTCAGGGCTCACCCAGGGACCTGAGGCATGGCATCAGGGACCTAACCCCTCTCCCCTCAACCAGGCACACCATGCCAGCACCTCGAGGCCCCCCCTGGTGACCTGAGGCATGAATCTGGAAACCAGACCCCCTTCCCACAACCAGGCACTCTGCACCAGTGCCTTGGGGCCCGCCTGAGGACCCAACGGATGAAGCCGGAGACCGGACCCCCCTTCCACAACAAGGCACACCGTGCCAGCACCTCAGAGCCTGCTCAGGGACCTAAGGCATGGAGTTGGGGTCCGGACCCCTCTCCCCTCAACCAAGCACACTGTGCCAGCACCTCGGGGCCTGCCTGGGGACCTGAGGGATAGAGCCAGGGACTGACCCCCCTCTCACAACCAGATACACTATGCCAGCAGCTCAGGGCCCCCCCCAGGGGCCTGAGGCATGGATCTGGGGATTAGACCCCCCCACACATAACCAGGCACACTCTGCCAGCGCCTTGGAGCCCAAGGCATGAAGCTGGGGACCAGACCCCCCACACACACAAAAATGCACACCATGCCAGTGCCTTGGGGCCCACCCAAGGACCTGAGGCATGGAGTCAGAGACCGGACCCCTCTCCCCTCAACCAGGCACACTGCACCAGTGCCTCAGGGCCTGCCTGTGGACCCGAGGGATGGAGCTGGGGCCTGGACCCCCCCCTCAAAACCAGGCACACTGCCAGCACCAAGGAGCATGCCAAAACATCACCTCCATGTAGGTGGCCCACCACAGCCACCACAATAACCATGGCTGCCATGAAAGCAGCTAGATGCCACAACTATCACACAGATGGTCTGCCAGCCATTGGAGTGCACTAACACAAGGAGAGTCACGAGCAGAGATAGAGAAAAGAAGAGGATGTCTCTCTCCACCAAGCCCATTCCAGAGTAACAGAAGAAGCATCTGCTGTATGATAATATTGGGGGACTGATCACACCTCTCAGCATTGGACAGATCATCTAAGCAAGAAATCAACAGAGTAACCATTAACTTTCAGAAGGGGAGAAAAATCTAGGGTTATCAGTGTTGGGAATGGGGAGGGAGAGGGGGATAGGGAGAGATTGGACAAGGGGCATAAAGAATAAGTATGATTTGTAGCAATATATATGCTAGTAATATTGATTTTATCAACATATCTCAATGTTGGACCCCCAAAATATGTATAATCAATTTTGATTCAAAAAAATTTTTTTTTAATGTTAAAAAGAAGTTCTTTAGAGAGAAGGTAAATTATATAGGTCAGAAACTAGGATCTATATAAAGAAAGGGCATCAGAGAAGAAATAAGTGAAGGCAAAATAAAAACTTTTTTTTCTTATTTTAATTGATCTGACAGACAACAGTTTGTTCGAAATAATAGTAGCAATAAGGCATTTGGTTGTGTACACTATATATATATAATTATTTTATGTGTATATATACATATATATACACACATATTTAGGTATGCTTATGTGTAAGTGAAATAAATGACAGCAATGATACAACAGACGGGAGGGAAGAATTATGGTTATTTTGTTATAAAGTACTCTCATCACCTGTGAAGTGGTGTAGCATTATTTAAAAGTGGTCATCTTTAAAAAAAAAAAAATCCTCAACAAAATATCAGGAAATTGAATCCAACAATGTATAAAAAAGTATTATAATCAAGTGGGATTTATCTCAGGTATGCAAAGCTGGTTAAATATTTGAAAATCAATTGTATAATCCACCATATCAACAGGGTAAAGAAGAAAATGCACATGATCCTATCAACAGATGCTGTCTTAGCCCATTTATGCTGCTATAACAAAATACCTGACACTGAGTAATATATATAGAACAGAAATTTATTCCTTACAGTTCTAGAGGCTGGGAAGTCAAAGATCAAGGCACCAGCAGAATTGGTGTCTGGTGAGGTCAGCTCTCTGCTTCCACAATGGTACCTTCTTGCTGCATCCTCCAGAGGGAGGAGAATCTGTGTTCTTACATGGCAGAAGGAACGGAAGGGCAAGAGGGCACTCCCTTCAACCTCAAGCCCCCTTTTTTTAATTGAAGAATAATTGATTATATATATTTGGGGGGTACAGTGTTGACTATCATTATTTGTGTATAATATGTGATGATCAAATCAATAGTATTAGCATGTTCATTATTACAAATAGTAATTATCCTTTATGTCTCAAGCCCTTTTATAAGAGTGCTAATCCCATTAATGAGAACAGAGCCCTCATAACTTAATCATCTCCCAAAGGCCACACCACTTAATACTGTTGCATTGGAGATTAAGTTTCAACATGAATTTGGGAGGGAACACCATCATTCACCTTTATAAAAAGGATTTGATAAAATCCAGCCTCTATTCATGATAAAAACTAAACTGGGAATAGAGGGGAGCTTCCATATCATATGTCATCTGGGAAGTGCAAATTAAAACAGCAATTAGATACCACTACATACCTATTAGAACCCAGAATACTGACAACACCAAATTCTGGCAATGATGTGGAGCAATAGGAACTCCCATTCATTGCTGGTGGGAATGCAAAATGGTACAGCCACTTTGGAAGACAATTTGGTAGTTTCTTAGAAAATGATACATACTCTTGTCATATGATCCAGCAATCATGTTCCTTGGTGTTTTCCCAAAGGAATTGGAAACCTATGCCCATCCTGAAATCTGCACATGAATATTTATAGCAGCTTTATTCATAATTTCCCAAACTTGGAAGCAACCAAGATGTATTGCTTTAGGCACCACTAAAAGCTTGCAGTCTCAAAGGTTACTTGATAAATGGGTTTGGAGAAGCAAGTGTGGTATATGTTGATTCCAGAATCTAAAGAATCATCTCCAAACACTTGGCTTTTTCTACCATTAATTAGCCTCCCAGTTCCTCAGGTCAGAAAGCCGTTATGGAGAATCTGCTATTCCAGATTGTCTGTTCTGACTGTGCATTCAAGAATTGGGGAAATAACCACTGGGGAGAGTCACAAGTACACTAGGCTCACTGTAAAACATACACTGAACCATTGAATCACTGCAGACCAACAGTAATTCAACACTGTGAGTTTAAATTCCATTTTTTCATGTTGTTTCCTTCAGCCCCCCACTCTGAATTGTGAAGCTCAGTGGTGTTTTGGGTTCCAAGGTTCCAAGGTGTTAGTGTTGACTCAGAGCCACTGTATTGTAATCCCCCAAAACTCTATATAACTCCCTTTCTCCAAGGCTAAGTCACCTTGATAAAAGATCAAAGGTCTCTTTGGAGAAGGTTTGGGAGATCATATACTTATGACGGTATCAGAGGATTTTTCCTAAAGAAAACCTGGCATACCCACCATTCAAAGGACTCAATCTGTGAATCGTCTAGGAATTGAGCAAGAAAAGGTCATTACTCTCCATTCTTTTTATTTAAATTGGGCTTCTTTTCACCAGACCCACAGGTTTTTATTTATTTATTTATTTATTTATTTATTTAAAAATACAACTCAAGTAAGACTGTAATAGGCTGCCTGTCTATTTTAGTCCTATAATCACTGTATTCAACTAACCGCAACCAGATTGCTGTGAGTCAAACCATTTGATTTATATCTCTGGCCCTATTGCCTACTAACAGTGATAATGCCCACCTTGTATCTGGGGGTTAAGCCCTACCACTTGACCTCTGACACCCTGTAGTACCATCATTCCAGTTGAAATCAGGAAGCCATTTCAATGTTGGCACTCCCACCAACATCCTCAGCAAGCTAGCATTATAGAGCATTTCAAGGAATCTGCTGCTCAAAGTATTTAGTAAAGCCTTGGTGAAGAGGGTGTCTGCTGAATCCCTATGGTTATGAGATTGGTAAGCAGGTTACCCATGATAAATCCACTCCAAATTTCCTCTCTGCCAAAGCCTTTGGATTCCTTCCTTTCCCATATGTCAAAGAAGTTTAATTCAATATAGGTCACTGTTGAGTCCAAGTTTCAGTCAACCAACCAAACTATTAAAGTCATTCTTGGATATTCATATTAACACATTAAATCCTGAATCTCTGGTAAGTGCATTCATATCAATAAATTTGGCCTATTCAACATTATATTCCTTCCTCCCTAGTAAAACTCCCTAAAAATATGCTCCTCAACACATACAAACTACTATCAAGACTAAACTAAGAAGAAATAGAAAACCTGAACAGACCAATAGCAGGCAACAAGATTGAAGCAGTACTCGGCAGTCTGCCCACAAAGAAAAGCCCAGGACCAGATAATTTACTGCTGAATTCTACCAAAACTTTAAAGAGGAATTAATACCAATTCTTTTCAAACTATTCCAAAAAAGTGAAATAGAGGCCATTCTCCCAAACTCATTCTATGAGACCAGCATCACCCTGATACCAAAACCAGACAAAGATTCAACGAACAAAGAAAACTACAGGCCAATATCTTTGATGAACTTACATGCAAGTCCTCAAAAAAATATCAGCAAACAGAATACAACAACACATCAAAAAGTTATACACCACAATCAAGTGGAATTCACCCCAGGGATGCAAGGATGGTTCAACATATGCAAGTCAATAAATGTGATACACCACATCAACAAAATCAAGGACAAAAACCATATGATTATCTCAATACACACAGAAAAGCATTTGACAAAATTCAACATCCCTTCATGATAAAGACTCTCAGCAAATTAGGTATAGAAGGAAAGTATCTCAATACAACAAAAGCCATATATGACAAACCCACTACCAATATCATCCTGAATGAATGGGAACAATACAAGGATGCCCACTCTCCCCGCTCCTATTTAACATAATATAGGAAGTATTAGCCAGAGCAGTCAGGCAAGAGAAAGAAACAAAGGGCATCTAGATTGGAAGAAATGGAGTCAAACTATCCCTGTTTATAGATGACATGATCCTATATTTTTTATTTAGAAAAACCTAAAGACTACCAAGAAAACTTTTAGAGCTGATAAACAATTTCAGTAAAGTTGCAGTATACAAAATCAACATGCAAAAATCAGTGTTTTTATGCTCCAATAACAAACTAGCAGAAAAAGAAATCAAGAAAACAAGCCCATTTACAATCATCACCAAAAAAATAAAATACCTAGGAATCAATTTAACAAAGGAGGTGAAAGATCTCTACAAATCACTGCTGAAAGAAATTAAAGAGGACACAAAAAGATAGACATTCCATGTTCTCAGATTGGAAAAATTAACATTGTGAAAATGTCCATACTACCCAAAGTGATCTGCACACTCAATGTAATCCCTATCAAAATACCAATGACATTCTTCACAGAAACAGAAAAAACAATCCTAACATTCATATGGAAAACAAAACATCCCAAATAAACAAAGCAATCCTAAGCATAAATAAATAAATAAATAAATAAAGCTGGAGGCATTACACTGCCTGACTTTAAATTATACTACAAAACTACAGTAAAAAAACAGCATGGTACTGGCATAAAAACAGACATTCAGACCAATGGAACAGCATAGAGAACCCAGAAATCAACCCACATACTTAACAGCCAACTGATCTTTGACAAAGGCACCAAGAACACATTGGGGAAAAGAATTCTTCTTCAATAAATGGTTCTGGGAAAACTGGACATCCGTGTGTAGAAGAATGAAACTAGATTTGTATCTCTTGCCATATACCAAAATCAACTCAAAGTGGATTAAACACTTATAAGACCAGAAACTATAAAGCTTCTGAAAGAAAACATAGGGGAAATACTTCAGGAAGTAGGACTGGGCAAAGACTTTATGAATAAGACCCCAAATGCACAGGTACCAAAATAAAAAATAAACATATGGGATTATATCAAACTAAAAAACTTCTGCACAGCAAAAGAAACAATTAACAGTAAAAAGACAACCTACCAAGAATGGGAGAAAATATTTGCAAACTATGCATCTGACAAAGAATTAATATCCAGAATATACAAGGAACTCAAACAACTTAAGAGTAAAAAACAGGTAACACAAATGAAAAATGGGCAAAGGAGCTGAATAGGCATTTCTCAAAGGAAGATATACAAATGGCTAAAAGACACATGAAAAAATGCTCAACATCACTAAGCATCAGGGAAATGCAAATCAAAACCATATTGAGATATCTCACCCCAGTTAGACTGGCTATTATCAAAAAGACAGAGAATAACAAATGCTGACAAGCCTGCAGAGAAAGAGGAACCCTCCTACACTACACTGTTGATGGGACTGTAAATTAGTGCAGGTATTATGGAAAACAGTTTTGAGTTTCCTCAGCTACAGATTGAACTGCCACATAATCCAGCAGTCTTACTCCTGGATACCCAAAGGAATGGAAATCATCATGGGATACCTGCACTCCCACGTTTGTCGCAGCTCTATTTACAACAGCCAAGAGTTGGAGCCAACCTAGCTGTCAGCCAATGGATGACTGGATAAGGAAAATGTGTTATATATATGCAATGGAATACTACTCTGCCATAAAAGAAGAATTAAATTCTGCCATTTGCAGCAACATTGGATGAACTTATAGAAAGTTATGTTAAGTGAAATAAGCCAGGCACGGAAATGCCACATGTCCTCACTCATAAGTCGAAACTAAAAAAATCCGCAAATTAAAAAATGAAGATACAACAATCACAATAGTTCATTAAACTCCCAAAAGGAGAGAACAAAACTGAGGTCACTAAAAGTGGGAAAGGGGGAGGGAGAGAGAGAGGGTTAGCAAGAAATTGATAAAGGGCCAAAAAAAAAAATGATTACATTGTATAATGTTGAATATACTAATTATCCTGATATGAGCATCACATATTGCACACAGGTATTGATACTCAATGCTGTACCCCACAGATATGTACAATCAATTATGTTTCAATTAAACAAAGTTTTTTTAAGAGTCCAAAAAAACAAATTTATTCCTCAGCTTTCTGCCAATTGAAGTTGGCAAAATCTTGCCGTTGTTTCAATTTGGCCATCCTAGATTAGTTCCTATACTCAACCTCCACTCCCCATGGCGAGCTGGATTCTGACTCTAGTTGTGGGATTAGAGGTATTAAGAAGTGGTAGTGATACTGAGGTGGGTCTTGAGGACAATAGGAATCCTCTTACAAGGTGAAATCAATAGGGTCCTCAAAGCAAGGGTGCTTAATCTCATTAGACAGCAGAGGAAGGACTGCTTGTACTGGCAAGAGAGATCAGTAGAATTCAGAGGTGCACAGGACTCATTGTCTTTGGAGTCCTCTCAGATGTCTTCATGCCCAGTCTTCAGGTTTCTATGCATTCCCAAAGCCTTGTTTTTCACATAAGAGACCTGGCAAGGCTATGAAACCAATTTGTACTGTATTTCTGCAATCCTCTTGATGAAACTTGGGGATTTGATTTTTTGATACACTGGCCTTCCGGCTACAAGAGAGAAGAGGCTTCTTTTTGGGCACTCATAGAAGCTCTCTGGTTCTCTCACTGTGCCTTTTTCTAGTAATTAAATCTACAAACTGGCCATTTTCTCCTTCTAAGCTCATTAGTATGGTCATATGTGGCCAGCACACCCCACAGTCCTTGCAGTTCTCAAGTTCACTATAATATCTTTGTACCAGTCATGTGGTCTCCCAAAGCACTTCATTACAGGTCACTATAAGTGCTAATTTAATCAACTCTTTGCCATGGATTAATAGTACTAGTGACAAGATCATACTACCTTCAGATCTGACCAGGTCAGATAACCAATCCCAGATCCCCACCTGTGAGTTTCTTTTTACTGCAGCCACTTCTAGAACCAAATACTTTGTTAGGATTAGGTGAGGACGACAGCTTTCACTTTATATACTTCAAGGTGGAAGATTTTTAACATAGGGAATTATATTACAAAATTATTAGGACGGCTGGGGGAACAAAAGTCAAGGAAAACAGCTTCTGGCTTTCAGGAAATCTGAAAGTAGAGGAATCATATGAAGCTACTATGATCTCAGAAGCTGGAGTAACTATGAGCCTTTTCAGCAGAAAGACTTGGCAAATTTACATTCTGTCAGTATCCTACCTTTACCAGCATAGAGTAGTCTTACTTATTTTTCTAATGTTTTTCAGCATATCAAGAGTAACCAGGAATTGTCAGACCAGCTATCTGGGTTACAACAAGAGAAAGAAGCCCTATGTCAAGAATATGGGCAATTTTTGAAGCAGCTTGATGCCTATAGGAGGTAAACAAAAACAAGTTCCCTTTGGAGGAAAACTGTAGAATACCTGTTTCTTATTGAGCCAGCCCAGGGCTAAGCAGTGGGATGCTCACTAAAGCTACTTTTCAAGAGGGCCAGCATAATTTTCCTGTGTTTCCGAAGTTCTAAACATGGGGCTTTTCCTAGGGAGATGTGGAGCCCGATTTCATCCCAAGAGAAGGAGGTAGAAAGGAATTACCATTTATTGAGCTCTGTGTTATCTAACTTGTTTTTCCCCAAATACACCCTCCTTCCTTGCCTTTGGGCTTTTTCCCCCCTCACATACTTAGCTGGGACCACCCTCTCCCCATTTCAACTCATAATTTTTAGACCAGAAGTCACCTCCTCTAAGAGGCCTTTCTTGACACCTTCCACCTGGGCTAGGTGAGGTGCTCATTCTTCATGTCCCCATGACCCTTTGTACATGGGTCTCTGGACTTCAAACCTTGCCGCATTTGCTACCTGTCTTCCTCACCTACCTGTCTTCCTCTTCAAGGGCATGGACCATGGTCTTACTCATCTTTTTATCTACAGTCAATAAAAATGCCTGTTCCTGAACTACCTACCACTTCTTCCGTTCTACCAGATTCCATCTGCTCTCTTCCTCTCTGAACCGTAGCATAGTAGTTTAGACAATGGACTCTGGAGCCACCTGCCTGGGTACAAATCCTGGTTCTGTTAGAAACTAGCTATGTAACCTTGGGCGAGTTATATAACCACTCTGTGCCTGAGGTCCCTCATCTTTAAAATGGGCAAAATAATGGTACTTATCTTAGAAGGTTCTTGTGAGAATTAAATGAGTGGATATACGTAAAGCACTGACTCAGAGCAGTGTCTGGCACATAGTAAGTGCTATTATTATATTTATTTATTTTATGTTCTTCATGACCCACCTCTCTGCTCCTAGCTCTGTAGTCTTCTGCTCTATTCCATCTGTAGGTTGAGTTTCTTATTATGTTCTTATCACCTACTGTGTTGATGGTATTAATGATTTAAAAACCATTGTTTACTGCGTTACAGCAAAGAATATTTTTCAGTCATTGGTATTTATTTTCTTGCTTTGATTATCGTATTGAGAAATGTAGAAACCATGGTAAAGGGAGTGTACATGGTTCAGTTCATGCTGCCAAAAATCTAAGACTGAAACTCAGTCCTCTGATAACTTACACAGTGTTCTTTCTTCATTATATCCTGCTATTAGAGGAAGGAGAGAGAATGAAGTGCTAGATCTATAGTATATAAAAATGCCACAATGTTTGCCAAATGAATTGACACTGAATATTATTAATATATGTTATATATAATAACATATAATCTATATCTATTACAGATATGATATTTATATACACATATAAGGTAAATTTCCTTGTCCAAAATTATAATAATACTTGGTCTTTAGGCAGTTAATTTTTTTTTTTAATTTCACAAATAATAAAACAACATTGCAGATTTTTTTTTTTTTTGTCTTTTTCGTGACCGGTAAGGGGATCGCAACCCTTGGTGTGGTGTTGCCCGCACCGCACTCAGCCAGTGAGCGCGCCGGCCAGTCCTATATAGGATCCAAACCCGCAGCGGGAGCGTCGCTGCGCTCCCAGCGCCGCACTCTCCCAAGCGCACCATGGGGCCGGCCCATTGCAGATTTTTTAATGAAAGAAAATTTACCCAGAATTCCTCCCATGTTCACTCCTAGTCTCTTGTCAATAAACATAATTTTATCATTTTACTATCATAGCTTAGATAAAATTTTATATTCTCTTTCCAATATCATCTCATAAGCATTGTGCTTTGCTATCTAAAAATTTGCTTATTTTCATAAAACATAATATTTCATAAAGTTGATACACCCTTGCACTAACAGTGGCAGTTAAACAGGGCTCAATTGTTAAAGAAGACTAAGAGAACCCAAAATGACAGTGCTTACATATGTACAGCTCATTGCAGGAAAAGGGTATAGTATAGCAATAGCATTAGAGGAAGGATATGCATCATAGCTCATGGGTGTCTCACAGCACGGGGTGTGGAGAGGTCAGGCAAGAGCTACAATGATGCTCCCTCTGTAAGGGTTGTAGCTCGATGCACTTCCTCTCTCAGATCCAGAACCACTTGTATGTGCACTGCACACCTCAGAACCAGGGCCCCCAAAATGGAGTCTCAGCTGAGATTTTTTTGTATTCTGCTGGTCACATAAGCATATTCATGCTATGTAACCTGCCTCAAGAGCAGAGCCTTCTTAAGATCTCACTAGCACCAGATACAAATCATCATTCTCAGTGTTATCAATAAACAGTGCTGACATGCTGGTACAAACTGCCACAAAACTCCTTGGACCTGTGGTTAGGAAGCCACGCTATTTTAACCAGTATATTTCATGCCTTGAGCAGCAGTCAGTGCCAAGCAGGACTTTAGCAAAACAGCTCAGGTTAACTCTAGGACTGCTTGAATCAACCCTCACAACACAACCCTAATTTAGTTAAGAATTACTTGCTGGTCTGATGGTTGAGTATTTCTGTTCAAATTAACATTGAAAAAGTCATTGTGGTATATATATTTTTCATTTTAAAATTTATTTTTATAGCACTGTGGATCTTAAAGTATATTGGCAAACATTCAGAAAAGTCCTACCAAATTTTTCTGCCATTGTTATATAAGAGTAACAATTTCACCACATCCTCATTAGCATTGGGTGCTATTATTGATGGGGGAGGGAGACTAATGAAATTTTCCCCAATATGCTTTGTTTTCATTGGGGAATAATGTACATACAATAAACACAAAGATTTTTTAACATATCATTCGATGAATTTTGAGAAACATATACACCCATATAACCACCACCTTAATCAAGATACAGAACATTTGCACTATCCCTTAAAGTTCTCTCCTGCCTATTTGCAGTCATTTGTACCTCCTCCTTCCCCCACCTCCCCCAGGTAGCCACTGTTCTGATTTCTGCCTCTCCTAGAATTTCATCCAAATGGAATCATACTGCATGTAATCTTTCTGTGTCTGACTTCTTTTGCTAAACATATTCTATTATTTTTACGTGCACTTATAATCAGAAGTTACTTGTCATTTTATTTCGAATTTCTTTGATAGCTAGTGAGGCTGAATATTTCTCCATGATATGATATTTGTAGACAGCATTTATAACAGTGGGTCTTGACCCTGGGTACACAGTCCTGGGCTCCAACATGAATGAACTAAATCAGAATCTGTGGGCATCGTGCCTGTGGATCAGTATTTTTCTACAAGCATCCCCGTGTGATTCTAGTGTGCTTTCAGGGTTGAAAACTACAAATGGAAGGAATGGTCAAAACTCTAGGTTCATTTTTCTTTTCATTCCCCTGATCCCAGTCCTGAGCTTTACAGACAATACTTATTTTTTACATATTTTCCCAACCACTCTTCCAGAGGAACAAATTCCTTGCCTTTTTGAAATCAAAGTAATAGACAATCTGGCTTTACTTAAACACAGTTAAAAGTTGTCCCTAAATTTTGGAACATAAGTATTGTGTGGCCTCATAATGCGAATAGTCAACAAAGCCAAAAATAAACAGAAAATCTACATGTTCTTCATGCAAGTGAGCCAGCAATGGCAAGGAAATGCTCTACACTCTCACCAGCTGTACTGCAGCAACATACTCTTCAAATCATGCATAACACTATGGAGAAAAACCTGAATACCAAATAATAAGAGACTAGTTAGGTAATACATAATACATTCACTTAATGGAACGTACTACTGCTGTAAAGGATGGTAGCTATGAATACTAGATAACAACATGGGAAAACATTTTAATTTAGACAATGTTTAAACAAAAGCTGTTAATAAGACTAGAAGGAAATACAATATCATAATGCTGATCATATTGGGAATTGGGTATTTTCCCAAAGTTTCTATAATTTATCCTTTTACTTTAAAGAATACGTTTGCTTTTTAATAATTCAAATGGTAGAATAAGAGAGATGGAAGCTGTCTGGCACGGGAAGCTAGAGACTTGGGTTTTAATATCCCCGTACAGGATAAGTGAAAGAAATTTCAGAAGTACATGTTGTGTTTCAAATGATGTGAAAGCTGTGAACATCTGGGAAACCCAGAGGATTACAGGTTGGATGTTTGCACACTGCTAGATGTTATGTCTCTGAAGCTATAGACCAGAGCATGCTGAAACCTGGTAGTATCTTTTTTCCAACTATTCCTAGTAAAAAGGAAAATGAGAACATTTAGGAGGTAGAAACATCTCCTTGTAAAGAATCTAAGTCACAGTGGTGGTAACTGGGAACACAGTTGGCAAAAGTGTGTGCCTCATATTATGTATTGGGTGCTACAAGGGCCATAGAACTAAATGGGCCTGAGACAGTTTATGAACACAGGTATCTACAGGCAACTCCATTAATTGAGATATAGGGCGAGTAGCTCTACCAAAGACCCTGAATAAGAATGGCTTCAGAAAGGGAGAAGTTTTCCTGTTATCTAACAGTGCAGACATAAGCAGTACAGAATTGGTATGGTGGCTCAATGTGTCAGAAGCCTAGGCTCCTTCTATCTTGTTATAGTTCCAGCATCTTTAACATGTTGCCCTTATCCACATAATTCAAGATAGTTCACTACCATATTCACATTCCAATCAATAAGAAGGAAAAAAATGGGGAGAAGGCAAGGACATGCCATTTTCCGTTAAGGCACACTGTTTCCATTCACATTCTTTTGGCCAGAACTTATTCACATGGCTGTATCTACCAGCAAGGAAAGACAGAAAATGTAGTTCTTATACTGGGCAACCCTGTGCCCTGCAAAAAATCAGGGGACCTATAATGATAGAAGGAGAAATTGGATTAGGGACAACTCCAGCAGTTAGTCACTGCCACCTAGGCTGACAAGGTTTATCTAAGTCTGGTATGAATTCCTCTGGCCTGCAGGAATCCAAACTTCTCAGCTTGGTATCTGGCTACCAGCTAAATTAATCTTAGGTAAAAACAAGCTAAATGATTCTTTTATGTAACCTTAGCAAACAGGAAAGAGAGGGGGACTCTTCTGGAAAATGGAGGAGTCTTGCAAAAACACTTAACAAGGGTAAGACATAAACTTACAAGGACATAGGACTCTCTTGGAGTAGCTCTTTCATCCTAGTTTGACTAGAATTAGCATCTAGATAAATCTGCTTTGTTCTTCCCATCCCACCTGGTTCCTAGTTCTTGTACAAAACAAAGTATCTCATTAGGAGAAATCAGCAATCTGTTTGCCTACTTTTGCCAATTTGATAGCAGTGGGGTATCGTGGGAAGATCACATGCTCTGGGGTCAGATTCTTCTGAGTAGAAGTAACTGCTCTCTGTTGGGAGTCCCCAAGACACCCCTCAGGTTTCATGATTCCCTAGAACAACTCATAGAACTCGGAAAAGCTGTTATATTCATGGTTATGGTTTATTACAGTGAAAGGATACAGATTAAAATCAGCAAAGGAAAAAGGCACATAGAGCAGAATCCAGGAGAGACAAGACGCAAGCAAGCTTCCAGTTCTCTTCTCCTGGTGCAGGAGTACCAGAAGTACAGTACTTAGTTTCCCAGCAACCATGTGTGACAACACTTAAGAAGTATTCCCAAGCCAAAGAAACTCACCTGAGCCTTGGTGTCCAGGAATTCTGAGGGAGTGGAGGCTGTCACATAGACGTGGAGTACCTCAGTGACTGACCTCAACTATTCATCCTCCAGCCCCATTCTCCCCCAGTGGCCCAGTACCCTAAGTGAACAGAAATGAATTCACCATAAGTTCCGCTGTTAGCATAACTATCTGGTGTGGCCTGAGGCCCCAGCTATACAAAGACTTCTCATCAGGCAGCATATTCCAAGGGCTTAGAGGTGTCCCAAAAGCCAGTCAAGGGCCAGTCCATTGCACGGTTTGAACAGCCCAACCCCATTGAGTTAATTCTACTGTATAGCCTCCATCTCCTGATTCATAGAGAAGATAAACAGTCTTCATCACTCTGCTTTAAAATCAAAGGTGCTGTCATGGAAAAATTAGTTGCCTTTTACTGAGTTAGGGCACCAAGTAAGATCAGACAGATGATATATGCGAACTGCCTAGCATTACAGGCCTCAGTGACTGTGCCCTCAAGTGTCTACAGTGACAAAGAGGAGATTAAGTTCCTCAGATTTTTTGTTTTGGTTAAAAAGGCATTATCCAAATTTCCAGGCATTCAGGGAAGTCAGGGGCTATAGGGTATTAGAGTAGTTTTTCTGTTTTTAAAATATCAGGATGCATTTGACCACAAATAACAGAAAACCTAATATTTTAGACAATTTTTTTTTCTTATATGACAAGAAATCTAGAGGAAGGTGATTATTGAGGTTGATTCAGCTCCTCAGTAGTATCCTTAAGGACTAGGCTCTTTTCCTTCTTTCTGCTCTGCTGAACTTGGTTCAGCTATCTGTTAGCCCCCTCCACTCCTCCCTGAACCCAGTTCCTTTGAGTTTTTATGGAAGCTTCATTACATAGGCATAATTGACTAAATCACTGGTTATTGGTGATCAACTCAACCTTCAGCCCCTTTCCCCTCCCAGGAAGTTGGGGGATGGGGCTGAAGTCCCAACCCTTTTAATCAGGCCTTGGTCTTTCCAGTGACCAGCCTCCCATCCTGAAGCTGTCTAGGGGCCTCCAACCACCTAGTCATTTCATAAGCGTGCAAAATGTACTTATCAATCTGGAGGAGATTCTAAGGGTTTTAGGAGCTTTTTGCCAGAAACCTGGGACGAAGACCAAATATGTACCTTTATTTCTCAATATCACAGTCTCCCAGGTCAAGGGAATGTCTGGAGATAATTCTGTGGCTACTGGCATCTGGTGGGTAGAGGGCAAGTGTGCTACTAAGCATCTTACAGTGACATTACAGCCTTCTACACAAATGATTATCTCACCCAAAATGTCAATAGTGCAGAAGCTGAGAAATCTTGGTTTAAAGTAATTCAGTGTTATGAACAGCCTAATAGGTTCAAAGTAAAACTTCTCCTTTATTTTTAATTTAAAGCATCTTCTGAATAACAATATTCTAAGTGGGAAAGCAGTCATTCTCAACAAGGTTTGTTTGCCTAGTGGTAGTATGGTGGCTTCAATCTATTTTCTTATTTACTCTGATTATCTGTTATAGTAGTTTGAAATGGTAACATAGATTTTTGTTTGTTTGTTTTTTGTTTGTTTGTTTGTTTGTTTTTTTAAAGATGACTGGTAAGGGGATCTTAACCCTTCACTTGTTGTCAGCAGCACACTCTCGCAAGTGAGCTAACCAGCCATCCCTATGTAGGGATCCGAACCCATGGCGTTGGTGTCATCAGTACCACATTCTCCCAAGTGATCCACCGGCCAGCCCTTTTAGTTGGTTTTTTAAACAGCTTTATTGAGATCACATACTATACAACTCACCCATTTAAAGTGGAAAGTTCAATGGCTTTTAGTTGTCCATTCATCACCATAGTCAGCTTTAGAACATTTTATCACTCCAAAAAGAAACCCCATACCCTTTAGTTAACACCCTATCCCTGATTTCCCACCCCACCCTCAGTGTCCTAGGCAACCGCTACTCTATTTTCTTTTTCTCTCTATTTTCCAATTATGGACATTTTATATAAATGAAATCATATAATATGTGATCTTGTGTTACTGGCTTCTTTCACTTAACATAATGCTTTCAAAGTTCATGCATGTTGTAGCCTGAGCCATTGTGGCTGAATGACAGCCCATTGTGTGGATATACCAGTCCGTTTATCCATTCATCAGTTGATGGAAGTTTGGGTTGTTTCTGCCTTTTGGCTATTATGAATAATGCTGCTATGAACATTTGTGTATAAGTTTTTGTATGGACATATGTTTTCGTTTCTCTTGAGTGTATACCTAGGAGTGGAATTGCTGGGTCATATGGCAACTATATGTTTTAACATTTGAGGAACTGTCAGGCTGTTTTTCAAAGAGGCTGTACCATTTTACATTCCTGCCTGCCGTGCATGAGGGTTCTGATTTCTCCACATCCTTGTCAGCACTTGTTATTTTCTGCCTTTTTTTATTCTAGCTATCCTAGTAGGTGTGAAGTAGCACCTTATACTTTAGGTTTGCATTTCTTTAATTGCTAATGATGTTAAGCATCTTTTTATGTGCTTATTGGTGGTATCTTAGATTTATGTCAGAATCAGGTTAAGAGTCTTGAGCAGGGACCTATATAGAACTGGCATTTAGAAGTCCAGACTCAATGCAAGGACCAAGAACCAGGCCCAGTTAACTGGAAATTAGATGAGATTGAAGTGGGTATATCAGTGTCCAAGGGTATAGCCAAGAACTAGGAAATTTTAAATTAATGATTGAATCAGTGCAGCAGGATTCAGAATTTACATATATGGGCCACCCCTTGGCTCACTTGGGAGAGTGTGGTGCTGATGATACCAAGGCCGATTTTCTCATTTTACTACAATTTCTTCTTTGACCTATGAATTATTTGGAAGTACATTACTTTTTCCCAAATATTTCTGGATTTCTCAGTTTTATTTTTATCATTGATTTCTCTCTGCCTCTGGCACCTTTTATGATTCTTGTCACATTTTCTTTCTGCTGTTTCTAGATACTCCCTTGGCCTCAGCAGCTGCCTTTATAGCTGACTGATTCTTTCTTTTTTTTGGACTGGTAAGGGATCGCAACCCTTGGCATGGTTTGGTCTGCCCCACACTCAGCCATTTAGCTCACCGGCCATCCCCATATAGGATCTGAACCCACGGCCTCGGCGCTCCCAGCACCACACACTCCCAAGTGAGCCATGGGGCTAGCCCAACTGACTGATTATTTCTGGACTGTCACAATTCCTTTGCCAGAGCTGACAACTAAGATGATGCATGTAGTTCTCTGCTGTACCGGCACCGCGCTCAGCCAGTGAGCGGGAACCGGTCTCCACATGGGATCCAAACCCTCAGCGGCGCCTGCCGTGCTCCCAAGCAGCGCACTTTCCAGTGCGCCACTGGGCCGGCCCTCCGGTCATCTTTTTAAAATAAAATTTTTTTAAAAAAGACAGAATTTGCATGTAAAGGATTAGAAATCAAGGAGTTTCCTAAATTAGACTCGGATACTAAAGCTATACCAGAACCTTCAGTTCAAGACCAGGATAAGCCAGATACTTCAGTCCACAGAGATGACTAAAGTTGGTGTTATGTAGGGGGTTGTCCTTGGTCCGTTCTCCCACATCGGGGCAAGGAGATGTGAGGCAGGATAAGTATCCACATCTGGTGCCAGGCCGCTGATATATGCAAGAAAGGGAAACCCAAGAAAGGTACATATTAGGGAGGCAAAAATGAATGTTAACTGTGCTCAGGTGTGCCTACTCAAATTTACTTTTTATAGAAACTATAATAAGAAACGTCACCAGCACAAAGCCAAGCTTCAAAAAGTCAAGGATCGTTTAGTTCATGAAGTAGAAGTACGAGATAAGAGAATTAAACAACTCGAAGATGATATTGTAACACTGCAACAACAAGTGGAAAAGGTGAGAAAAAAAATGAAAGGAGAAAATCTCATTGACGATGCTGGTGGTCGGCCACTTAGAGAAAATTCGTTCATTTTTTAATTATTTGTGGCCTCTTCGTAGCCCTTGTTTTCATTTTTTTCCTTTGTACCATCTTTCAATGTAATTCTTTAAGCCCTACCAAAAAGTATATGACTCATAGTATTGCTGAACCAAATTGGACACTGAAAATACTCTGCACTGCCAACTTTTAATCAATGTTTTGCCTTCAAATGAAAATATCTTTACTTAAGCAACTCTCAGCGGAGACTTCCAAATCACCCTCAGTAACTAATTTCTGCTTTACGCAGCCCTAATTTTGCCTCAAACTTCCACGCATTTTTAGATGGCAGTGAAAACAGGTGATCCCTGCTCCTTTATTGGTCCTTGACTAGTGCCTTCAAGCTTTTTTTCTAAATATCATGGTTTCTTTATGCTTGTCTTATTGTTCTTGTGACTCATTCGTCTACGGGTAAGAAGGAAATGGGACAGATGAACGGAATCAAGTGCAAAATGGTCTTGAGATCGATAAACTAGTAAATTCAAGGTGGAGAGCAACCAACGGGGCCAGTAATGTTTTCTCTTAGGATCTCCAGCCCATTCCAGAATTTTGAAAACTGTCCTCACTCCTAAGATACTCATTTCTACACCCAACAAGTTTTTGTTATACCACCATTATGTGACAAGGATACCAAAAGCATCTATGTAATTTCAGTCATTGCATTGACTATCATGGGGCTACAGGTGCAGAATCCCCAGACTACACACAATAAACCATTCAAGGATTATAACAGATGGGTCACGGTGCTGTATTTTAGAAAATTTTAGAAAATCCTCTTGATACTCTAAACTGTAGTGAGAAAGGAAAACAAGTTGGGTTTTTTGCGGTATCCTCCTGTTTTGTCATTAATTTGTCAAACTTTTAGATATTCAGATCCAGCTTAGATTTGTAACGAGGAAAAGACTATGGAAAATATACAGAAGAAGGTAGCTCTCCTGGTTCATGGGCCCACCAGAAATATCATCAACCTACTTCTGCATTACCAGTTCTTTCTGGTACTGCCTGCCTCCTACTTCTAGGCAGAAACAGCCTCCTGCTTTCAGGAGACATGCTTTCTTTCTTCCTGAACATACTTGAATGTTCCCCCCAAATAAGTTGAATAAGTGTCCCCCCAAAATCATGTCCACCCAGAACCACATAATGCGACCTTATTTGGAAGTAGAGTCTTTACAAATGTAATTAGTTAAGATGAGGTTATCCTGGATTAGGGTGAATCCTAAATCCAATGTGACAGGTGTTCTCATAAGAAGAGGGGAAGACACGCAGATAGACAAACACAGGGAAAGAACATGTTGTCATCATGGAGGCAGAGATCAGAATGATGCAGCTACAAGCCAAGGAACACCAAGGATTGCTGGCAACCACGAGAAGGTAGGAGAAAGTCATGGGACAGAAACTCCCTCTGAGTCCCCAGACGGAACTAACCCTGCTGACATCTTGATTTGAGACTTCTAGCTCCCAGAACTGTGAGAAAATAAAGTCACATTGTTTTAAGCCACCCAGTTTGTCATAATTTGTTACAGCAGTCCTAGGAAACTAATGCACCCACCCAAAGAACCACAAATATCTCCTTGAAGTATACCAGAGATCGCAAATAAACAGAGGCTAAGAAAGTAATTGAACGTTTCGCTTGCTGTCATTGAATGGTACTATGGGTTTTGGCCTTAGACAGACTTGGACTCAAATTCTAGCCCTGGCACTTAATACTTCATGACCTTGGACAAGTCTCTGTGTATCATTTTCCTCATCTGTAAAGTGGGGAAAATAATCCCTACCTAACACACATGAGGCTTTCGTGAGGATTAAAATATAAAATTCCTAAAGCGTTACCAGGAGCATATAAATCTTTCATAGATGTTATTTTCCTTCTTTTTGGTGTATAATCTCTTAGAAGCATGTTAATTTGATGGATGCATAGTTCACAAGGGAAATTGTTAACAGAATTAGAAATACTTAGCCTAGAGCTTTTAATGTTACAGTCGTACAAACCTTGGGCCTGACTCTTTCAGTGCAAGAATGTTAGTGTTTTTCTAATGAAACGCAGTCCTTTAGCATTTTAGCTGTAAGTTCACTAGCTATTGCTTTGGGGGCTGTATTAGTCCATTTTGTGTTGCTTATAACAAAACACTTGGAACTGGTTAATTTATAAAGAAAATGAAATTTATTTGCTTACAATTTCTGAGGCTGGGAAGTCCAAAGTCCGTCTGGTGGTGGCAACAGTGACCCAGGGGTCTCACATTGCAAGATGGTGGAAGCAGAGGGAGCAGAGAGAAAGGGCGAGACAGACTCTCCTCTTCTTTTAAAGCCCTCAGAACCACGCCCCTGAACGCCATTTTTAATCCATTCACTACAGCATGGTCCTCCAATCCAGTCACCTCTTCAAGGCTCCACCTTTCAATTACCAAAATAGGGCTTCTCATCCTCTTAACAGTCACAGTGGGGACTAAGTTTATGATACTTAAAACTTGGGGGAAACAATTCAAGCTTCAATGAGTTTTAGGGGGACATAATTCAATCCACTACAGGGGGAAACGACCAATAGAAGATAAAACATAGCGTCAGGCTAGAAATAACTTCAGTTTTATCACCACAGTAGTCTCAGTACCTGGTTTACATGCTTGACTTGCCATGTCATCTGAGACTTGACACTGATTGCCACATGAGGTGGCTAAATTCTCATCTTCCTCCCTTTGCCTTAAAAATAATATAACTACAAAGCAGACAGAAATGTATTAAATGGGAAAGTTTTCAATATGGAGCTTCAGAGAATTCAATTGTATTTGTTGGTGCTTTGATACCTATGAAATTAGGATACAGATAAGAGCATTGAGACCTTATTGGAAGTTAAATGCTCAGATATTTTTAAGTGTTAATGCAAAAGAATGATTAAATGTCCAAACAAAATACATGGCATAAAATAACCAAAATAAGTAGAAGAACTATCTAGCTATAATGAGGGACAATTCATTATGACAGTGTAAGGAAGCAGACTAAAGGACAGGAGAAAAAAAGTAAACATGGGCAAAGAGTTTAGAAACAGGCAGATGCTCTTAAACTTATAGTTCTTTCTCCAGCTGTGGTAATTAGGGACTTTCTAATTCCTAGGAGAAGGCATGTCAGGATGAGGTCTCTGCCCAAAATGATATCCTGCAACTAGAAAAAAGGAAACTTCTGGAGCAACTCACAGAGCAAGAAGAATTGATCTATGGCAACAAATGGAGAATATCTTCATTTCAGAGCAGGTAGGTATGGCCTGGGAACCAACGAACTCCATGAATAGGATGTTTCTCTCTCAACAAAGAGATGGTTCTGGAGACTGTCCTTTGAGTTTGCAGTCTGTTCTATAAATCTTGCTCTGCTTTCCACTGTTTTCAGTGGCAGAAGTTGTGAAATTAAAGAAAAAAATATCATAGAGGAGGCTGGCTGGCCATTCAGATAGGAACTTTTACAGAGGCATTGCCTCACTGATCACCCGGCTGTGCGTATTCTGGTGTGCCATTCTGTGTGCGTTGACATTCATTTTTATCATTTGATACCTATGGAATCAAGGTAGACCAAGAGAGAACCAAGCTCATAAAAATGACTTAAATTCATGAAACCCACAGGATACCAATGTATTAATTTTTAGTGAGAAATATTCCAAACAGATCAGAAGTCGGTTATTAGCCAGCCTGAGCATTCTCTCCTCCACAGGAAACTTTAATTACAATCAAAAGTTTTCTTAGAGCAAGAATCAGAGCAAAGAGAGTGGGTTGATCTTAACAGATAATGTCACCAGTAATAACTATAATGATTAACATTTGTTTGAGCACTTACTATATGCTAGGCACTGTTCTAAGCTCTGTCTCTATTCACTTAATCCTGACACCAGTCCCAGGAGAGAAGGACTTATTTTATTAGCCTTATTTTATGGATGAGGAAGCCAAGGTCCAAAGAAGGCCTGGTCAGTGGCAAAGCATCATGTAGACTTCATTAGTGGCCCTAGACCACAGTACCATAGTCTGGGGAGAGGTCTGCCAAGAAGGCTGGAACTCTCCCATTCACTGCTTTGGGCACACTCTCCTCTGGGAAGGCCTGGAGAGTCTCTGATTATCTTTTACTGTCTGTGTCTTCCCTTTTATATATCCCATATAAATTATTGCCCTTCTCAAACTATGTCATAGCTTCTGACAGTCAGCGCCCAAAACAATTAACTCATTACTCTTGCCTTAATACTGTTCCTGCCTTACTCTCCTGATGACACAATCTGGTCACCTGGATTGGACTTGGATATTTTCCTTAGAGTAAGTTTCTTCTACAGGGTATTTCCTCATTTTACAGATGAGGAAACTAAGGCTCAGATTTGTAATTTGCCAGGGGTCACGAAGTTAGTAAGTGACAGAACCAGAACTCAAAAACAAATCTCTGAACAAAAACTATTATACTGTCACATCTCCCAGATAAACCGTGGCCCTGGAGAGTGAGCCTGATATAGTGGTTAAAAGCTCAGGCTCAGAAGTCTGAAAGATCTGGATTGGCATCTCAGCTCTATGAATTTCTATTTTTATGTTCCTAAACAAGTTACTTTCCCCTCTCTAAGCCTCAGTTTCCTCATCTATAAAATAGGCTTCATAGCAATATACATTTCATGAGGTTGTTGTGAGGATTAAATGAGATAATACATGAAAAGTTTTAAGTACTTACTGGGTGGGCAGACTACAGTGCCTAAGTACATAGCAAGTTCTTGGTAAATGATTGCTGCTGCTGGTGTTTCTACCTCTACACAAGAAATCAGAACCAGATCAGTATGAAATCAGAACCAGAAACAAGCTGTGTAGCTACAATATTTGATGGGATACAGAGTCTGTTGTTTCAATCCCACCCCTAAAGAGAATCGTATCCTTTCTTAAATTTCTCAACAGCTGAAATTGTATCTTTGTTACTCTTGCACATATACTTAATAACCATGTACAGGGGAGAAGCTTATTAATTTTTACTTGTTCTTGGAATATTGTGGGAATTAGTCTGCCAGCCTTGGTTCTAAGGTCTGGACCGTGGTCTAAGCCTCAGAGCTAGTGGGAGTGGGACATAGTTTTGGGTTTTTAGTAATGATACAAAAATTTCTAGTTATGCCTCTGATTTATGCCATTCTTAGAGTTCTTTTCCTGGATAGAGAAAATAAGCAATTACAGGAAAATAGTCTCCGGCTCAAGCAGCAGGTTGACCTCTTAGAATACATTATAAGGAGCATCCAGAATCGCAGAGGAGAGGTAAGATGTGTGCTTCCTGTTTGGTCTTTAATCTGAAGTATGGGCTGCTAAGGCTGCTGTGCTCTCTCTTCCCTTCATCTTCATATAGCTGTAGCCCTGCTTTTGGCATCATGGTGGACTGTGGCAAAGAAGCTCCTGGTTACACACTGGGCAGCAGACCCTGAGACTGCTCTTGACCCACTTTGCTCTTCATTGGGTCAGCTTTTGTTATACATTCTCGTCCTGTGTGATCCCAAAGCAATTAGTATATGCCTCATAGCTTCTTTCTTAACACACTATATTGTCATTGCCTTTTTTCTTTTCTATCTCATTAATTCAGCAGTGAGATCCTGGAGGGCATGGATTGTATCTCATATATCACTGTATCTATAGATAGGTACTCCATAAATATTTGAGAATGAATAAATGTTTAGTGTTTTTACATATATGCCTCATTCTCACCAACCTTGTTTTCTGTGTATTATTCTTACCCCATCTGAAATATGAGCAAATCTGAGGCTCAGAGAAGTAAAATGAAGCTAGTCTGGTCTGGCAAGGAATCAAACCCAAGGAAAGCATCTGAGTCAAAGAAAAGCAGTTATGTTCCAAAAATCCAAGCAGACAAGTAGCCAAGTCCAGAGAGATGTAGAAAATAGTATAGGTTCAGGCAAGGTCCAGAGTATGGCTGGTGAGCAAGTAAGCAAGAGGTAGTTCAGTGAACAGTCAAAAACTCTTAAAAGAGACAAAGAAGGTATTATATATATATAACGATAAAGGGGTCAGTTAATCAAGAGGATATGACATTTGTAAACATACTTGTGTGTGTACCTAACATTGGAGCACCTAAATATATAAGGGAAATATTAAAGGATCTGAATGGAGAGATAGATTGCAATACAGTAAGAGTAGGAGACTTCAATACCTCACTTGAAATAATGGACAGGTCATACAGACAGTAAATTAATAAGGAAACATTGGACTTTAGACCAAATAAACCTAACAGACATACAAAACATTCCATCCAATAGCAACAGAATACACATCCATGTCAAATGCACATGGAACATGCTCCAGGGTTGATCCTATGTTAGGCTACAAAATAAGCCCAAATAAATTTAGGGGGATTGAAACAATATCAACTATCTTTTCTGATTACAATGTTATAAAACTGGAAATCAGTATTAAGAAATCTTGGCAAATTCACAAATACATGGAAATTAAACAGTATGCTTCTGAGCAACTGATGGGTCAAAGAAGAAGTCAAAAGGAAAATAAAAAATTATCTTGAGACACATGATAATGGAAACACAACATACCCAAACTTATGTGATGCAGCAAAAGTAGTTCTAAGAGGGAAATTTATATACATTTCTCAAAAGAAGACATAGAATTGGCCAAAAGAGATGTGAAAAATGCCCAACATCATTAATCATTGGGGAAATGCAAATTAAATCCACAATGAGACATCACTTCACACCTATCAGAATAGCTATTATCAAAAAGATGAAAGATAATAAGTGCTGGCAAAGATGTGGAGAAAAGGTAACACTTGTACACTGTTTGTGGGAATATAAACTAGCACAGCCATTATGAGAAACTCTATGGAGGTTCCTATAAAAACTAAAAGTACGATTACCACATGATCCAGCAATCCCACTTCTGGCTATATACCAAGGATTTGAAATCGGTATGTTAAAGAGATGTCTGCACTCCCATGTTTATTTCAGCATTATTCACAATAGCCAAGTTATGGGATCAACCTGTCTATCAGTGGACTAACAGATAAAGAAAATGTGGTATATAAATACAATGGAATATAATTCAACCTTAATAAAAGAGGAAAATTCTATTTGCGACAGTTTGGATGAATCTGGAAGACATTATGCGAAGTGAAATAAGCCAGGCACAGAAAGACAAATACCGCATATTCTCACTTACATGTGGAATCTAAAACAACTGAACTCCTAGAAGCAGAGTAGAGTGGTGATCAACAGAGGCTGGGGTCTGGGAGTAATGGTGATATGTTTGTCAAAGGGTATAATGTTTCAGTTAGATAGGAGGAGTAAATGATAAGTATTTGAAGTGATAGATATGGTAATTAGCTTGATTTAATCATTCCACATTTTATGTGTATAATGTAGCATCACTTTGCATCTCATAAATATATACAGTTATGATTTGTCAATATTTAATAATATAAATGAAATTTATAAACCATTGAAAACATTAATATCCAAGAGAAATAAAAACATATGTCCAACCAGAAACTTGTACATCAATATTTATAGCAACATTATTTATAATAAAAAGTAGAAACAACCCAATCTCCATCACCTCATGAAATGATAAGCAAAATGTTCTACACATACAATGGAATATTATTCAGCCATAAAAACAAGTGTAATACTGGTACTTGCTACAACATAGATGAACCTCAAAAACATGATGCTAAAGTTTTAAATAAGCCAGACATAGAAGGCCACATATTGTATTATTTCATTTATGTGAAATATCCAGACTAAGAAAATCCATAAAGAGAGAAAGTATATTAGTGGTTGCCACAGACTGTGTGGAGAGAGAAATGGGGAGTGACTGCTCATGGGTATGGGGCTTTTGGGGGAGATGATGAAAATGTTCTGGAATTAGGGAAAGGTGATGGGTGCACAACTATGTGAATATATTTTTTAAAACTCTGAATTGAACATGTTAAAAGGGTAAACTTTATGGTATGTGAGTTACTTCTCAACAAAGCTGTTAAAAAAAAGATTAAGACATTTCTACATGGTCTCCAAAAAATATATAACAAGATGAAGATTGTATGAATAGGGCCATGTGTGTAAAAACTAGATAGATAGATAGAGAAGGAGAGACTTACTGATGGGGCAGGAGGGCAATCAGCTTTTCATTCCGTACCCTTTTATGCTTTGTGCAAGTATTATATCTATTTTTTATAAAAATACATATATATAGAGAGAGAGAGAGAGCATAAGTTCTAGGATCACATAGCAATGGTTTATCATTGTAATTTTTAATATTCTTTCTTTCTTTCCTTTTAGGAAACAACAATTAGTGTCATCCCTGAATTCAAAGGATTGAGTAAAATGTTGCCTTTACCAAACTCCAGGTTAGTAAAGTCGACACTGTCATTTGCATGCCTGAGTCATGGCTGCCTAAGTAGTCCTGAGTTGCAGGCTTGAGAAAACATAGTATTTTGGGATTATTTTCTCTACATTCAATATTTGAATCTTCTTCCAATTCCTTCTGCCCTCACCTTCCTTCACCCCCACACCCCACAGACTCCTGACTTAAGATAGGAGATAATCCATGAACAAAGGTTAAGGTAAATTTTATTTGGTTTTCTTTGTGTTTGACAGTTGAAAAAAATTGAAATTCTATTGATGCTGTATCCCTGTAACCCCAAACTGCTACCAAGAAATTCTGTCTACACAATGTCCTCACACATGGCCTTTATTAGTTTTTCAGGAAAAACTTTGGTAGAGTCCGTTGGAAGTCTTCAAGAGACTGAAGAACATAAATCAGAAGAAGCAATGGCAGTTCCAAAGTCCTCTGAGTCTCTTTCGTGTTCACTGAATTCTGATACTGGATACATAAATATGGCTTCTCTGAAAGAGACACACAGCATACAAGAACAAAAGCAAAAGTCAGAACTATAAAGTCACTGGTGTCTAGAGCTACACCTTTTAAAGCTGCTAACTTAAGGTGGAATATGACATGGAGAAGAGTCACCACAGATCCCCATGGACATCAACTAGGAGTCTTCAGAATTACTGACGAATTCATTAAACCACTTCTAAAACTGAATTTCTCAAGTTTGTTTGATATCCTCAAATGCCTTGTATTGATTGATATAGTGATTTAAGTTCCATGATTTAATTAGGTCACTCTTCAACAGAGCACATGTATGGTTATTCAGCATTCTTTTCCATTATCATGGGTATATTTTAATTATTTTTCAAAGGTAAAAACAATGTAATTACTTTAAAGCAAATATCTTAATAACAAAAACCCCTCTTACAGTCACACGTTCTTAACACAACTACTTTCATTTTGGAGTTATTTCTTTCTGGTCCTTATTAAAATACATATATTTTAAATGGTTATTATCATATATTCATTTTCACAGCCTGATTTTTAATTGTTATACAATGAAACCATTTTCAATAGGCACACGATATTCTATAAATTACTTAACCATTTGCTTGTTGTTTGACATTTTAAGTTGTTTTTACATTTTTCACTATTTGAGATTATGCTGTGGTGAAGGTCTTTGTGCATGTAACTCTTTTTTTCTCTTGGATTACTCCAAAAAACAAATTCACAAGATTGGCCTAATTGGGTCAAAGGATATGAATGTTAATATGACTTTGGCACATCACTTGTTGCATTGCTTTTAAAAAGGGTAGTGCCACCATACTATTTCCATAGTCAAGTTACTCAGCCTCCTTAAGCCTCAGTTTCTTGATCCATAAAATGAGAACAATAATAGTACCTATCCCATAGGGTTGCGAGGACCAAATAAAATGAAGTATGTATTTAGCACTTAGTAACTGCTTAATAAATGCTATCATCGTTTATTTTCACTCTCAGTTTGAGTGTACTAGTTTTTCTACAACCTAAAAATGGATATAATTTTAAAATTTATTCTAAAATAGTTGCCATAAAATTATACTGAGGGGTGACTGCTGCTGTTCTTTTCCCCTTCCTCCTTGTTCTTATTCCCCTCCTCCTCTTTCTTCAGTTAGAGACCGAGAGAGACACCAAGAGGAGAGGAGAAGTAACCAGAAATAAAAATGACCCGTTAAATTGAGACACAGTGAATTGTGTGTATCCCTTGCTTCCTCAGACCACAGACTAGAAAGGATAATCAAAAGATATAGGAAATAATAGCTATTATATCGAGTGCATACACTGACTCTGAACCTTGCCCAAGGTCACTTTCTTTCACTCAATTCATTGAATCTATTTATCGAATACCTACTATTCAATAGTATGCGCTGCAGCTACAGTTGCGAACAAGACAGACAAGGAGAGTCTCTATTTTCCTGGAGTTTATATGCTTTTAGGGAAGAGGATATGTGTGTGGCAGGGAATGAGGTGTGGAGACAGACCATATGGAGATCATTTTGGATGGTGAGTGTCATGAAGAAAACAGTAATCTAAGTTGACCAAGGGCTACTTTAGATTGGGTGCAGTGTTGCCCACGAGGAGGTGACATTTGGGCTGAGCCCTGAACTGCAAAGAGCATCTCCTCCTCCCCCATTAAGATCTGGAAGTAGAGTACCTCAGACAGAGGGAACAGCCAGTACCAAGACCTAAAGAGAGTAGTGATCTCAATGACCTCGAAGAACAGAAAAGCCAGAGCCAGAGGACAGTAACTGAAGGCGAGTGATACAAGACCAGGTAGGTGGAGGCTGGATTAATGCATTGTAGGGCTCTGTATATAGGAAATTGGATGTTATTCTCAGTATGGGAAGCCAGGAGGGATTTATAAGCACAAGAGTTATTTTAAAAGCTCTAGATGCTCTGGGAAATGAACTGGAGATGAGAAAACTGGAAGCTTGTGGCAAAACTGAAAATTCTAATGTTCTGACTTCAAGGACGGGATAAGTATTTACTGAGCAAGCCTTACGTGCCAGGCTGTTCTAAACACTGAGGATGAAGAAACCAGAGCTTCTGCCTTCTTGGGGCTCACAGACTAGTGGGCAGAGGTAACACACGACATGTGTGATGCTTCAGAGGTCTTAGCTGCAATGGCTAATAAAGGATCCTGGCGACTGCCTAGTCCAAACGCCCTAGCCGGAGCGAGATCAATTTCTACTGCGATTCGTACAGCCATGTAAATGCGGTGCCCATTGATCTTAAGCAAAAAGACGCCGAGACTTTCCTCTCCTTACTCCCTCCACAAACACAGGAGAGCCTCCACCAGCCAGAGGGCGCAGGGAGCCGTGCGCGGTGCTCCCTGCGGGTGGGGCGAGCCTCGGCCGGCTTCTACCGCCGGCTTCTACCGCGCCTGCGCTGCGGACGGAATCCGCAGGGCCGGGTTTAGGTTCGCCGGAAGCTCGCACTCCCGACTTCTGCTTCCGGGTCGGAGCCATGGCGGTGGCAAATTCAAGCCCTGTGAACCCCGTGGTGTTCTTTGATGTCAGCATTGGCGGCCAGGTGAGATCCAGGCGGCCACCCAGACCAATGCTGAAGGGAAACTGCACGGGGTTAGGCAGGCAGAACTCGCCAACCCAGGGAGAGCGGACTCAGGGAGCCAGAAAGTGAAAATGCACCAGAATCTACCAACCTGCTGGCCGGGGGGAGAGAGGAGGAGGAGGAGTCTCGCCCATCCTAGCGCCCTGTTCTCGAGGGACTGGGCGGAACGACAGGCTAGGCTAGGAAGACGGAGGTGGGAGACCGAGCGGCGTGGGGGGTGGGTCAGCCTCTCGTGCTCCCTGCTGCGTGCTGCCTTCACGGTCTTGGACTGGGCCTTCTGACCTACTCCCGCCGGTTGCAGGAAGTTGGCCGCATGAAGATCGAGCTATTTGCAGACGTTGTGCCTAAAACGGCCGAGAACTTTCGGTAAGGAGATTCTCCAGCCCTGCCGGATTAGCCAAGCCAGAAGCTGGGCCCCAGTCAGTCTGTGGGTGGAATAGTCTATCTGCCTCTGTCCGTCCACTCACTGTCCTTGAGATCTGATTCCTCAGGGTGTTGTTCTGTTTGAATGGTTACTGCTTTGATTGTTCCCGTGTCGAATTATGTTGTTAGTCTGTATGCTTACGTGTCTAGACATCTAGCTGGCCGGTTGGTGGACTTGCCGGCTCCAATGTACCCTTCCCTTCAGAGATAAGAGGCGCTTATAGCTGTGATGTCATGGTGACTGAATCGTTCACTCTTTCCTTTCAGGCAGTTCTGCACTGGAGAATTCAGGTCAGTCACAGACGTGTTTGACTTCTCTGCCTGCTCCTAAGGAGTGTCCTGGGGCTGCAGTGAGGGTTTGGGGGAACCACCGGCAAACCTTGAGTGATTGCTGGTGACAGTGATAGAAGGTAATACCCCACGTGTCTATCCTTCTTTCATTTGCCGTCTTTATCTCGCTTCTTTCGACCTTCCCTTTGGCTCTAGTGTGTCTAAACTAGAAAGGTCTATGATTACCTGTCATCATTCCAAGTCTGTTTCTTTTGGTTATAGAAAAGATGGGGTTCCGATAGGATACAAAGGGAGCACTTTCCACAGGTAAGGGTTTTGGCAAAACCATCCTGGGGGTTCTCAGAATTACTTCTTTGGTTGATTAGGCTCTTTAAAGGAAAATAAAACCAGAGGTTAATTCTTTAAATCTTGAGAAGAAATGTTTTTGTGGACTCAACAAGTGGCTTGATGATTATTTAATGTTCTAACTCTACTTATACTCCTCCACTAATTCTTTTTATGTATTTAAAATAGAAGGAAACTAGGCATCCTTCCAGTATCTCATCTTTTTCACACCCTTTTTTGTGTGAATGCAAATTTTTTAAAAAAGCTACAGTTGTACTCCTTAAGTGCATATAATATATCCTGCTGGTTTGTATTTATAAGTAGTTCTTAAAATGACTATATTTGCCCCTCCTAGGATAATTGCATTCCCTGGGGCTACTGCAAATAGAGTCAGGCAGCACTCAGTTTCATTTCAATAAAGAATCTGCCTCATAGCCTCATTGTGGTTAGTAACATTGTTAGCTTTTAACTATGTCAAGAACTTTAGAGCTATGGTCTCTAATTCTCAATAAGCTTCCTCAATCCTGTGAAGTGGTATGTGTTATTATGTACATTTTACAGAGGAAGAAACTGAAGCTAAGAAAGATTAAGGACCCTGTCTAGGGGTAATAGCTAACAGTTAACTGTGTGTAGCAGTCCATTTCACATATATTCTTTGCCCTTTGCCCTGAAATTTACATCATGCCCTTAGCCTGCCTTTTGCTTTGGTGAATTTTTTGGTAATTCTTTCTACAGGGTTTCAGCTCCTTCCTTTTGTTACTGTTCAGGTACCAGATCATGCACTTAGATCAACTCTAAGATGCCCTTATTTATAATTAAAAGACTTTTTTAATGGTTTTTTGTTTTTGTTTTGTTTTTGTTTTGTTGGCTGGCTGGTACAGGGAAATGGAGCCCTTGACCTAGGTGTTACAAGGCCATGCTCTAACCAACTGAAGTAATTGGCCAGCCCTCTCCTTTTTCTATAGTTAATAACTCTTTCAACCTACTCATTCCAGGAAAGAATGATCATTTTGTAAGTCAAAGTGATAAACACTGTATTATGAAATCAAGGTTAATCTAATACTACAATGACTAAATCAGTGTTTTTCTAAACCATAGGATCTTCTCTCAGGATCCTTTGCTCTCTGTTTCAGGGTCATAAAGGATTTCATGATTCAGGGTGGAGATTTTGTTAACGTAAGTACTATTTCTTTCCTATCAAAGACCTATAGGTTTAGTTTTTGTTGTTATTGCTGCTGCTGCTTTCTTCACTGCAGGGACCCAGCATACCTATCGATGATTCATTATAGACCCCCACTAGTTAGTCAAATGAAACTTAGTTAGAAATCAGCTTCAGTTTGTTTTTTCCAAATGAAAGTTAGTCTTATCTTAGTATTTGTATATGTGTATATTATAATTTTTAACAGACTTAAGATCATACATATGTTTTAATTTTTTTATGTAGTTGTCTGCACTTTCCCATGTCATTAACTCTTCTAAAACATGCTTTTGATAGCTACTTAATATTCCATTATAAATAGACAATTAATTTATTAATCAGTCCATTGTAGTTGAAGATTTAAGTTGTTATTTTCTCTACTCTGGCTTCTGGAGAGCAATAGATAGTGTGATTATAGTGAATGGCATGTAACTGATCTACTCTTACATTCATTGGAAAATTGGAAATGAATTTGTTTTCTTCCTTCTGTATTTATGTATATGGAGTGAATGATATAATAGCTTATTTGATTATTTACATAGTACTATATTATTTGCAAAGTGCTTTTTGTGGACACAATCTAGTTGAATATTCGTGACAACTGTGAAACTAGGTGATTTCATCCTCACTTGAAAGATGAGGATATTGAGGCTCAGAGATAGGAATTGACTTTCCCAGTTCATAAGGGATAGATCTGGAACCCAAATCCAGGTCTTTCCACTATACAAAGCTTTTATTTGATGATTTTTATTTGAAAACTTTTAACCAAGTAAAGGTTTGAATTTGGATGGTTTGCCTTTCTTTCTGGTTTATATTAATCCCCTTTGGAAGTTTTTGCCCCAAAAAGAGACCCTCAATTCTGCACCTTTTATCTTTACCATGCACTCTTTCTCTTTATTAATCAGCTAGGGGAGATTGGTTTTTTTGGCACCCCTCAATATTACCTTTAAACCTCAGGGATTCTATTTAAGGTACTACAAATATGGTATTGGTCAAGTTGCTTTATTACCCAGACTTCAGTTTTCTTACCTGAAACATGGGGAAGATGATAATGCTTATTCTACAGGACTGTTGAAAGAACAAAGAGATAATGCAAATAAAGCTAGTTTAAGTAGAAGCTGGGAATTTATAAGGTGGGTGTTTCATAGAACCAAAGGAAGAAATAGGAATTGGAAAGCCCCATAGAGCCAAGGCAGTTTTTTATCTCTGTTTCTCTAGCACTCTACACCTGTGCTGCATTCTCTTTCTGTTCTCTAGTCCACCTTACAGATGATAGTCACCTCCAGCTTCCAGGTTCACATGATTCAAATTCAACCTGAAGGAGAACATCTATGCCACTTCCAGATTCCCAGAGAAAGAACCTTAATTGGCCCACTGTGACTTAGGCATTCTTCCTTGGACCAACCAACTTTGGCAAGGAGGGTGGTATCATGTTGTACAGACCAGACTGCAAAGAGCACACCCATCCTCACAGATGGTTTGGGGGAGTGGGGTCATAGTCACTTACATGGGTAATTTTATGTGATTGCAGGCATGAGAATCTTTGGGAATGGCAAGGATGATGTATGTGATCATCGTACTGCTGTTACTCCCTACTTTGCCTGTATCTTAACAGATCTTTCTAAAGGCCCTGCTGTGACCTGTTTTTTCCAGTCTGTGAGTTGCCCTGGCCAGAGTTTGTGGGCTGCAGGTGCCTTGCATGGGGCTTGCTTTTATTGCAGGATAGAGTCAAAGAGGTGTGGCTTCCAAGGTGACCAACAAGAGTTAAGAGAAGACTGTAAAGAATCTCGGCTTTACATGCAACTGTGTTCTTCCTCTGGTTTCCAGGGGGCCCAACACTGAGATGGTAACACTTCCCTTCTCTCTGCTCAGGGAGATGGTACTGGAGTCGCCAGTATCTACCGGGGGCCATTTGCAGATGAAAATTTTAAACTTAGACACTCAGCTCCAGGCCTGCTTTCCATGGTAAGTGAGGCCCAATCAAGGTTTTGGATTAGATTTATAGCCAGCTGGTTTCTGGGCCCCTTTAGAGGCCTAGTGCCCTCTTAGAATGGAAGTAAATGCTTTCCTTCTCTTTTTCGGCACAAGACTCAACCTTCACCACCTCTGCCTCCTTAGTCTGGTTTGATTTGGGGCAGGACCCAATAGCAGGCTGGGGAACCTAAACTGAGTTCTGATGTGTGTTTACCTACCTTTGTTTGAGCCAGGACATGTGGCTGGACATTCAGCCTTACTGCTTAGAATGCAGCAAGCTGTGCTTTCAAGACCTGGTGTTCACCAGCTCATCACCCTGTTTACCATGACTCACTCACGGCACCCATTCACCTACACTGCCTACTGGCTCCTCGCCCCCTTTGCTTACTCACCTCTTCTCACCACTCCTGCGCCCACATCCCAGCACCCCTTCCCCATTTATAACCTCCACTCATACTTCTCACTCCCCTTTCACAGTCCCCCTGCCCTCCTTGCTTACATCCCCTTGTCTACCCTACCTCTGCTCACTTGCCTTCACTTCCTCTTGCTCAGTCCTTACTCCTCCTTTCTCTAACTCCTCCCCCTTGTTTCCCTCTCACTCCAGTCCTCTCACTCCTCACCTCTATCACCCACTTCCTTCTGTCAGTGCCCCAGTTCTGACTTCCCCAGCCATAATATTTACATGCATATTCTTTGTATTCCTTGCCCACTCTTCTACTCACTATTCAGCATTCATCAAAGATTTATTCACAGCCACTCTGTTTTAGTCCTTGTGGTAAGGAATGAGTTTACAGACATGATTCCTGCCCTCGTGACACTTAACATCTAACAGGGGAAACACACATGCAAAATGACCAGTCCAGTCTAGTGTAACCTGTGCCATCACTGTAATAAGGTAAGGGCACCTTGGTATATGGAATAGTACTAGGAGGACTCAGAGGAATGAGGATAA
Organism: Galeopterus variegatus; assembly: GCF_000696425.1. Taxonomy (NCBI): domain Eukaryota; kingdom Metazoa; phylum Chordata; class Mammalia; order Dermoptera; family Cynocephalidae; genus Galeopterus; species Galeopterus variegatus. Next base: position 446,445 of record NW_007726993.1, on the reverse strand, counting down.
TTGCTCCTAGGGCTTAGAGAAGCCTTCACAGAGGAGGGGATATTCAAGTCCTTACAGGAACTCTATACCAGATGACATAGGAAGAAAGAGTATTTTGAGTCCAGCAAACAGGCTATGGAAAGATATGCAACCATGAAATAGCAGGGTGGCATATTCAAGGTGCAGAAAGTGACCAAGGTTATGAGAACATAGGATGTGTATAGGGGTGGAAATGCCCAGTCGAGACAACTGGAGAGATAAATGGACCTAGCTACTGAAAGGCTTTTTTTTTTCCTTAAAGATGACTGGTAAGGAGGATCTTAACCCTTGTGTTGGTGTTGTTAGCACCACGCTGTCCTGAGTGAGCTAACTGGCCATCCCTGTATAGGGATCCGAATCCTTGGCCTTGGTGTTATCAGCACCACACTCTCCCAAGTGAGCCACGGGCCGGCCCTCTGAAGGGCTTTAAATGCCAGAATAAGGATGAGGTGTGTGGACTTTCTTTCAGAGGTTATGGAGAGCTATACTACACTTTTTTGAGCAGGTTTGATCAACTTTGTGTTTTAGAATGAAGACCCTGGCTGCAGCATGAGTGGCAGGTCAGAATGGAGAGGCTGGGGAAGAGAAACCGTTTAGGGGACTGCCATAATTGAGCTAGCAAACTAGCTCAGCAGTTTGCAAGTCCCTTTTGGGAAAGCCAGGCTGGGCAAGTGCAGGCAAAGGGTGCAGAAGCAGCTTAGGTGGGCTCATATCTTTGCCATGAGGATTAGAATCCCTCTATGTGCATGCCGTAGCATTATCATCTATGGAGGAGTCAGAGAAATGGAAGGAAGGCCTTAGTCTTTGCTCCCTTCAGGTTGGCTCTGGTTAGGTTGTGCTGTTACATATCCTGTAGCATAGTTTTTTTGCTTCCATTCTTCACTAAATCATAAGTTACTCAAGGGCAGGGACTGGGTCTCATTGATCTCCGGACTTTACTACATAACACAGTAAGGCTGTTGAGCAGATGTTGACGCATGACTGAAGACTAATTGAAATAATAACTAACATTTATTGAACTCTTACTCCACATGTATCTCATATGCATTAATTTGTTTTAATCCTCTCAACATCCCATTGAGATAGCCACAAATGAGAAAACTGAGGCACAAAGAGGTTACGTGACAAAGGTCACAAAGTCAGTGGTGGAGGTGGGGTCAAGCTTGGCCATCTAACTACAAAGTTTATTCTGTAAATGTAAGCTATACTACCAGGAAAATGAATAAATGAGGGCTTAAGGGCAGAGAGTGCCATCAAGCTATAAAAAACATGTTGTATGACTGTTTTTGTGCCTGCATACTAATAAGTGATTATACATATGTGCAAAAAAAAGAAAAAAAGATGAATGAATTGGGGCCCCTGGGAATTCTAGCCCTCATTCTGAAGTGAGGGACTACTCTGGTTAGCTCAGGCAGTCCTTACTTTCATATATGAAATGTTCTTGAATACATGTACAAAAATAAAATATAGCCTCATCTTAATGGTTGATTTCTAAAGTTTAATATAAAATCCCTAATTAGAGGTGACCCTTAGACATTGTGTTTAATATATTTCTAGTATGCATACATATCTTTTTTCCTTTCACAGTTAAATACAGAATCAACCAATTTGAATCCATTAAGCGTCTGATAAAGGCTGGTGATCTATAAAATTTTCAGTTTTGTCTCAGTATTAATTTTATGAGACCTGTGTTTCCTTTGATAGTATTATTAGTACTTTCAGTTTTCCATTTTCTACTAACTTTTTTCCAAAGTAAGGGAAGTATGCAATAAAATATTCACATAGACACGGTTGTAAGACAGTGCATCTTGGGCTGATGTACAAAGTCTGAGTTTAGCAAATTAAAGGCAGTTTGGTGATATCAGTATAAAATGTACAAAAGTACACTTCCTATGAAAGTCAAATGTTCTTTACAAAGTATTTATTATCTGCATTGTAATTATAGACTGTTCTTTTATAATGCACTATTAAGCATAATGATATAGGGCCGGCCCCATGGCTCGGGAGAGTGTGGCACTGGTAGCACCAAGGCTGCAGGTTCAGATTCTAAATAGGGATGGCCGGTGCGCTCACTGGCTGAGCATGGTGCAGACAACACCGTGCTGAGGGTTGCGATCCCCTTACCAGTCAAAAAAAAAAAATATATATATATATATATATATATATAAATAATTTCAAGGGAGGAAAAGAGAAGAGATGTGGCTAGAGAGTTTTAGATTCTTAATTTTAATAATACTTTTTGTACTTGTGAAGATAAGTGAACAGATATGATGTTGATGGGGGGGAGGAATTGATAAAGGGACACGAAAATCAACTACATTGTGTATTGATAAATTAAAATAAAAAAAATATTGGCTAATTGGTAGCACAGAGAAGTTGTGTGAAATGCCCAGTATCACGCAGCAAATTACCAGGGAGGAATGGACAAGCCCTACAGTTCTGTCCAGGCTTAAAAAAAATGTCAGAAAATTAAACAAGATTTTCTAAGTCATAAAATAAATAAATAAATAAAAATATTTTTCTTGTAAAAATCAGTAATAAGGGATTTAAGATATAGCTGTATATTTGAATAACTACGAAACAAACATCATTGATTAAATGTAGTCTTTTTTTCTAGCATAATACAAGCATAGCAGCTTTTGCATTGTTTTAAATTCTTTTATTACTGTTGTTATGATATAGTACAAAGCCATTTAGACAAATATCTTATTGTATAGGCAACAGGCCTTTTCCCAGCTGGTAGCTAATTTGTAACTATAATCCAATTATAACTAGTTTTGGACTCAACTATAGCAAATCATGTCCCATAATTCACAATGTAGGAAAAATTTATTAGGGATCTAGCTCCTTGAGGGAGCTAGAGGGCAGGGATTGTTTGTCCTGTTCCTCTCTGTATTCTTGGGTCCTGGCTTAGGCCCTGGCTTATAATAGGTGCTCAGTTAGATTTGCTGAGAGAAAACATGGAGGAATAAGGACTACAGGCACTTTTGGGAATCTTGCCCTTCAGCTAAAATGGCCAGGGAAACTTACTGCAGGTGTATTTGATTTCCATCAGGCAAACAGTGGTCCTAGTACAAATGGCTGTCAGTTCTTTATCACCTGCTCTAAGTGCGATTGGCTCGATGGGAAGCATGTGGTATTTGGTAAGTCCTACTCCTGTCCCATTGTCCAGGCCCTGTTCACCCAAGGTCAGACTTCCAGAAGAGCCAGTCCCCAAACCTCACCAAGAATGCTTAACTGGTGTAACTGCCCTCGGTAGTAGTAGGGAAGGTGAAGCGGTAGGGAGGTAGGGAAGATGTGTGGTTAGAGAACTAGAAGAAGGACAAAGGGGCCAGGTGATGTAGTGTGTAACCACTTGGGTAATATGTATTCTGGGAGAAGAACCCAGATGCCAGCACTTAAGAGATGCCATAGAGGCAGCATGGTACTAGTGGGGCTTTGAGCTCGCTCAGACCTGAGTGTGAGCCCTAACTCTGCTACTTACAACCTGTGACCTTGGGCACGTCATTTCACCTCCACTGAATCTCAATTTCCTAAACTTAGTAAGAGGTCTAATGAGATGATAGCTAAGAGTAGGCATTGGAAGATGGAAAATGCTATCCAAATGAGAAGAATGAAGTCCAGCTCATATTCTTCCCACAGGAAAAATTATTGATGGACTCCTAGTGATGAGAAAGATTGAGGTAAGTCCTGCTTCAATTTCCTCTTTCTCAGCTGTTCTAGTCTGGTACTCTCTGACCAGTATCAAGGAGATAGACATGGGTGAATGGGCTCCAGTTCGTTAGGCCCAGTATTCAATTGCTTCCAATTACACAGTCTCCCTCAGGAAATGGGAGGAGAAATCACATGCCTCCCGAGTTTTCTGGCCCCATGAGTTAACTTCTCTGGCCCACACTGAGATTTGGCCTCTGATGATCCCATGACCTACTTGCTAAAATTCTACTCTTCATTGCATTCAAGATCTTTTGTGATCTAGTCCCTGCTTAACTCCTGCATGGCCCCTTCTTCTGCTACTGTCTCCTCTGTGTCCTGGTCACATCAGATTACTAGCTCTTCTCAAAATGTGCCATTCCCATCCCTGTCTCTTGATCTTTCCTGTCCCTGAGTCTTTACTCATGCCATTTCCTCTTCTTGGAATGCTCTTCTTTCTTTTCCTCCTTATGGGATTTCATACACCCTTCTAAGTCCAGCTCAAATGTCCCCTCTTCTGTGAATCCTTCCCATCTTTAAGCAGCGATTTAGTTGCTTTGTCTATCCATTATACAACTGTCTCTTATAACTTATTACATTGTTATGGATCATAGGTTTGACATTTTGTTAGTGTTTGACATTTTATCTTTGATCTGTATTATATGCTTTACCTATATATTAGGACATGGACTGTCAATATCAGCCTCTGAATCCTGGGTCCTTAGCACAGGGGCTGGCAGACATCAGTAATGGTTTGATGAGGGAGTGAGCAAGTGCCTGAGTGGTGAATATCCACAATGCTTTCTTCTCTAGAATGTTCCCACAGGCCCCAACAATAAGCCCAAGCTGCCTGTGGTGATCTCACAATGTGGGGAGATGTAGTCCAGACCAAGACTGAATCAGGTAAGTGTGTCTTTCTCCTCTTTGATTAGCAATCAAATGCCAGAGAAGGCCACATGGTCTAATGGAAAGAACTTTGGATGTGAAGACATGGGATTGAACCCATATCCTCTCTGTGTGGTCTTGGAGAAGTCACTTGGAGAAGGCCTTCTTTGGCCTGTTTCTGCATCTGTCAAATAAAGGTAATACCTATCTCTTACGATGATTGTACAGATCAAAAGAGAAAGGGTTCTGAGAGCACTTTACTTTTCTTCCACTTCATACATAAAAGTATCAACCTGTAAATCACTTAGGCAGTTTCTAACAGCACTCTCAACTATTATAGTTCCATTTGATAATCCCATTACAAAGAACTGGTTCCAGCCCTGGGTTACTCTGCTGGGACCAGCCTGGGCAACCAGTAGATATACCTGTCATTCCTCTTATCAGACTGATGCTGCAATTCCAGGCCTTTATTTTGTATTTGCCAGCCTCATAGGTGAATGCCTCACATCTCAACCTGTGTGAACTAACTTCCTACCATATGTGCTACTGCCTGCTCTGTGCTGGACAACATGCTAGCTATGGAGAGGGGGGCAAAGAACTGAAAGATGTCTCTACCTTTCAGGAGCTCATGGGAAATAAGACACATTCTCAGAGGTGATTTCTAGTAATATGAGTGACATTGCTATGTGTTATAAGAGTACAAGGGAGAAATTGATCACTTCTAGCTAGTTGAGGGCTGGTGGTGTTTCTTTTTTTTATTTTCAAACCTGCAGAAAAGTTGGAAGAAGAGTACATTGAACATCCACATACCTTTCACCTAGATTCACCAATAATTAACATTCTTGTTTTATCATTTTGCCTTGACATTTTTTTTTAAAAGATGACTGGTAAGGGGATCTTAACCCTTGACTTGGTGTTGTCAGCACCACGCTCACCCAGTGAGCGAACCGGCCATCCCTATATAGGGATCTGAACCTGTGGCCTTGGTGTTATCAGCACCACACTCTCCCAAGTGAGCCACGGGCCGGCCCTGACATTTGTTTTTTATTTCTCTTCTTCCCTCCCCTCCCATTCCATTCCTTCTTTCCCCTGTTCTTCTTTCTCCATTTTTTGCTTTCTTCCTCCCTCCTTCCTTGCTTCCTTTCTTCTTTCCCTCCTTCCTTCCTTTACCTTCCTTCCTTCCTTTCTTTCTCATTTGAAATTTGCAGACTTCTTGATACTTCACCCCTAAATACTTCAGCAGAGAACTCCTAAAAATAAGAACATTCAACATAATCACAACATTATCTAACGTATAGTACGTGCTCAAACTTGCCTAGCTGTCCCCAAAGTAACTTTTATAGCGTTTAAAAAAAAAAAAAAATCCAATCAAGGTTTCCACATTTTTTTTTCCTAAACCCTTGACCTTGGTGTTATCAGCACCATGCTCTAACCAACTGAGCTAACTCGTTTCCAAATTTCGTTTGGTTTATTTTTTATTTTTAATTACAGAAGTAATATAATACAATCTCATTGTGGAAACTTCCACACCAAACAGATAAAGTGAAAGTTCTCCTTGACAGCACCCCACCCCCAGTCCCACTCCCATCCCCAGAAGTCACTTCCTCATCAGTTTGTTGTATGTCCTTCAGGTCCTTTTCTTTGCCCATCTAATTTTAAGGGGGTTTGTTTTTACTAAATGCCATCACACTATGTTGTTCCTTCCCCCTCCCTGAATTTGGCATTAGGTCTTGAAGAGTTTTTCTTCTCAGTTCATGTAAAAGTACCTAGTATTAAAAAAACAAAACAAAAGTGCAATATAATATTCTGTAAGATGTTTTGTATCATATAGTTTATTTTACTTTTCTCTTAATGATTTGAATAGTTATATACTATGAATATTAGTTCTTTATTTTATATGTTGTGACTCTTAAAAATATACTTGTATTTTAAGAAAAAATTGGCATTGTGTTGCTTAAGTTTGGTGATATCCTTTGTTAAACAGAAGTTCTAAATTTTGATGAAGTCAGCATTATCAGGTTTTTTATTTACCTTAATGGCTTTTCTCTTTTGTATCATTTATTTATTTATTTATTTATTTATTTATTTATTTATTTATTTATTTAATTTATTTTTTTAAAGATGACCGGTAAGGTGATCTCAACCCTTGGCTTGGTGTTGTCAGCACCACGCTCAGCCAGTGAGCAAACCGGCCATCCCTATATAGGATCCGAACCCGTGGCCTTGGTGTTATCAGCACCGCACTCTACCGAGTGAGCCACGGGCCGGCCTTCTTTTGTCTCATTTAAGGAGGTCTTTACTACCTGAGATCACAATGTTTTCTGTATTTTTTCTAATATTTCTGTAGCTTTATTTGTATACTTATAAAATCATCTAGAATTTATTTCTAATGTGGTGTAAGATAGGACTCTTGTCTTTTTTTCCAAATGGAGATCCAGTCAAATACCAGAGCATTTTAGTGACTCTACATACCTTTATCTGTGACTGACTTCATGTTCAGAGCATCTGGCACTTACAGACATTCAGTAAAAATTTATTACACAAGTTAGTAGAGACGGAGAATGTCAGGCATTTTAGGCAGGGAACTGGTGTGAGCAAATGCTGAGGCAGGAATGCACAAGTGTGTGCTGAGAGCTGCACATGGACCTATGTCTTGTCCAGCCAAATGGTCCCTTCTCAGGCCCAGTTGACACCTGAGCTTTCCTTTCTGCCAATACTAGGCGCCCCTTGGGCTCTACCTGCTCTCCCCCTTCCAATAGCTGTTGGTCATTCCCTCCCATTTCCACTCATTTCTTTGCTGTAGCTAAAGTTGAGCTCATAGGTCCTTTTTCTTCTAAAGATTGACCACTGATCACTACCAGAGGATAGAAGATAACAAAAAGAACACAGTTTAGAAATTCTTTACATTTTGGGCCTCCTGTATATATTTGTCTGAGTCATTTACAGAAAGTTCCTGCAAGTCCTTGTTGGGAGTTTTATTTCTGAGGGTGGGGCTCATCCACCATCCGCTCCTTCACTATTAGCAAAAGTCATGTGAATCTTTGCCCCCATGAAAGCCCCTCTTCTCAGCCTGCAACCCAAGCGGAACAAATTCCTTAGATGGCCGTTTTACATTCCAGAGGCCTATTAGACTAAGACTATCCAGTAGTCCTGTGATGGTGGAAAGTATTCTATATCTGTACTGTCCAATATGGTAGCTACCAGCTACATGGGACAATTGAGTACTTGAAATATGGCTGGCTCAACTGACAGACTGAATTTTTAATTTTATTTAATTTTAAGTAAATTTAAAGAGTCACAGGTGGCTAGTGCCTATTCTATTGGACAGTGAGCTCTTAAACGTAGGTATGTATAATTCAGTCTCCTAACCCTGACTTGCTAAGAATTGAATCTCATAGCTAATACTTAGGGACACTATAATAAAAGCAGTTATCATTTATTGAATATTTCTTATGCCAAGATATTGAGCTAAGAACTTTACTTGAATTGTCCCATTTTATTTTACCAAAAGTCCCTATTGTAGGTTTTAAGGTGTTAGGGAATCTAGGTTGCAGTCTGACATAAGGGGGTTCTGCAGATGGGTGCTCTACTCTGGGTTTCTAAATAATGTAATTTGAGAAAAATTAAGGAAAAAAGGAGATTAATTCCCCAGGGAGCAGGTGTCAGGAGGGAGTAGAGGTGATATCATTCTATCATTTTTCTGCCCAGTTGTAACCTTACAAGCATCTCTAATCTTATAGGCATGTTTCATATCCCTCAAGATTTAGGGGGGGCAGAATAGTGGCCAAAGCAAGAAGATATGAATTTCATTTCCTTTGACACTTAGAAAGATTTTTCTTTTCCTTTCTTTCCTACTTCCCTCCCTCCCTCCCTCCCTCCCTCCTTCCTTCCTTCCTTCCTTCCTTCCTTTTTTTTTCTTTTGATAGCTGGGCCATATGGGGACAAAGCAGAAAGATTTGAAAAGCAAATGGTAACAGAGAGGCTGGGTGGAGGTCAGGGCCAGTCGTGAGAGCCAGTGCCAGGCTAAGCAGCTCATGTTATCTCAAGGGTAGGGGATGGGCTTCAGCAATAAGTAATTCTTTTTTCCCTGGGGAAAGAGTCCCTTATGCTCCTGAGATTCTCAAAGGGGGTCCTGACCCTCCAAAAACCCACTAAAGGATTTTAAGCAGGAGTATATTGTAGTTGAATTTTCTTATCCACAAGATGATTCCGGCAGCGATTTGGAGGATGGAGGCCACTGGGAAGTCATTACAGTAGAAGCTCTGGCAGCTGAAAAGTCAGGGGAGGGGAGAGTGTCTGGCTCCATTCCAGTCCAATCCAGTACAAAGGCAAAGCTGCCTACATCATAACCAGATCTTACACACATGGAGGTGCATCTCTTTGATGGGATACAATACAGCCTTAACTAAAAGAAAGAGATAGATCTGTATGTGTTGGCAAGATTTCTAAGGTAAATTGACAGTCAAGATGCAGTACATTGTATAAGCATGATACTATTTATTTTGAATAACTAAGAAATTTAAGTTTGCAGTGATATATAGCAGATTGTTGATAGTGGTCATTTCTGCAGAGTAAAGAGAGCAAAAACTTATTTTCAGTTTATATTGTCCTATTTATGCTTGAATTTTCTACATTGAGCATGTATTTTATTTTATTTTAATTTTTTTAAAGATGACTGGTAAGGGGATTTTAACCCTTGATTTGGTGTTGTCAGCATCACACTCTCCCAAGTGAGCCATAGGCTTGCCCTGAGCATATATTTTATAATGGAAATACATACTGTATATATGTAGTTTTGGCTAATCCTAATTCCTCTCAGCCCCTCCCAGGATCATGTCAGTAGCTGTAGCTAATATCACTTTGTGAATCCTTCCCTGGTCCCTCCATCTCCTCCTCCCAGGTCTAGGCCTAGTCAGTTGTTCCTAACTGGGTGCTCCTGCAGCACTTGGTTCATCCTTCTATTACAGCATTTAACACAGCATATCACAAATGTGTTAGTCTGTTTTTCCCTAGACTGAGAACTCCTTGAAGTAAGGACCATGTTGACTAACACGGTGCCTGGTCTAATGGAGTTTAGGTCTTGGTGCACCATTCAACTTACATACATTTTTATACATTTGCTTGAAGGCCCAGGGTTCAACCTCTGTTTGACCTACAGTATGATGACAAGACTCACTGTCTACTGGAGGAGGTTGTGGCTGTTGCGGGGAGGTAGCAGGGCAGGGGGAGGGACAGTAGTATCTGAGTGTACCCACCCTATTCTTTTAGGACAGCTAACTCCAAGGCCAGAAACAGAGGTTGTGGAGTTTTCTTCTCTTTACCCTTGGGACTAAAACCTGCAAGGAAGAAGCATTGCTCTTTGTTCTAGAGCCCCATAGAGAGCTATCAAAGTCTGACAAGAAGGACACGGGCTTTGGAGCCAAGTAGACCATGAAGTCCCACCACTATTTAGCTCTGTGACCTTAGTAAGTCATTAAGCCCCTTGGGACCCTGGTTTATGCCTTTGCATAATTAGAGATACCGCACAGAGTTGTGAAGGGTAAATAATGAGACAATATGCTTGGCCATAAATATTTATTTCTTCTTGGTTCTTCTGTAACATACCTCCAAACTTTGCTCTGGGTAACCAAAGGTCTGACCTATGGTGAGAATCAGACTGGTTCTACTCTTTTAGGAAAAGAGGATTAGGAGTGCAGAGGATAACAGGGAGCATTGTCTCTCATGGAATATCCCCTTCCAGTTCCGCTGAGCTGCTTACTCTCCATCCCTCACTAACTTCCACATTTCTGCCATTGTAGGCCCTTCCTTGCTCTGGGTGATATTCTTGAGTAAGGTAATCTGGACTGACCCCTGTGTTTACTTCCCTGCCTGCTGCTGCCCCACTTGATCAAGAGACCCTGGAAGTATCACAGATTGAGAACCCAAGATTGTCTGTGTTTAAGTTTTCAACTGTAAATAAAGTTTGTATGTGTTTGGTGTTTTTTTTTTCTTTCTTCTTTTTGTATATGTGTTTTTTAAAAAACGGTTGTAATGATAGCCCTGTCTCCTCTCACTTCACCTTCAGCTACAAGGGCCAGCTCTCCCCAGGGGCCAGCATGGACCAGAGCCAAGCCCTTGCTATGTACAGTTGATGCCTCAGACTTGCAAGCAGTTGTAGCAGTACTCTCTTAGGTTCAAGCTGACCAGGCAAAGAAGGCAAAGCCCCAGGGACTTACAGCACTATTTATTCCAAGGATGTCCCCTGTAGGTTCGACTTGGTTATTTTTGTGTGGAGCCTGTGGGAAAAGGGTCACTAACTTGGGATGTTTGGGGGTGGGAGACCATTTGATAGAATGTGTCTTGATCATGATGAAGTGGGACTAATTTAGTCAAAAAGTCTTGGTTTGAATCTGTGGTCATTTTTTAAACAGTTGAGGTTTTAAGAAGTTCACTTCCCCTTTCCGAACCCGTTTCCTCCTCTGTAAAATGAGGATAATACTTAATTTACCTCATAGCATTATTGAAAGGGTCAAAAAAGTGAATGGACATGAAGGTAACTTGTAAAGAGTAACATGCCTTGGAAAGTGTT
>NW_007726993.1:389096-435081 GCF_000696425.1 Galeopterus variegatus | reverse complement strand
TTTTTTTTTTTCCTTTTTGTCTTTTTTCGTGTCCGGCAACGGATCGCAACCCTCAGTGTCGCGCCCGTACCGGACCGGGACCGGCAACGGGATCCGAACCCTCGGCGGGAGCGCCACCACACTCCCAAGCGGCGCACTGTAGCAATGCGCCACCAGGCCGGCCCGGAAAATGTTAGTTTTGAAAGGAAATAGCCCAATATAAAAAGATGCCACTGAGTATAATGTTGAAGAGGGAAAGAAGAAAGTTCCCTGGTGGTCTTTTCATGAAGCATTTTTTGTGTTCTCCCATTCCTATTTTCTCCGGTCTCGTGGATGGGGATGCCTCATAACTACTGGCAGCAGCATACTGCAGCAGCAGAGATAGCAGACAGCTGAATTTGATGACAGTAGAACCTGGTTAAAAGTGCCATTTCTGTGTATCAGGGACAAGAGAGATAGTGAGATCTACAAGGACCCTACAGTGTAGATATTTGCAGCTCTCTATAGTCAAGTAAACAGGCTTCAGGGGACATGGTGAAGAAAGGACAGATTTAGTGGAGGAAAGATCTTTAAGTAACTAGATAGGGTGGAATTATATAGAGATGGGAAGGAGATGAACAGCTGTGATCCCCAGCTGACATTCTTGGGATGGGCCATTCACTTGAATTCAATTACACTTGGCACCTTCATTCTATGCCAGTCTCTGTCCTTGGCACTGAAGCAGCAAAAATGAATAGGATGTGGCCCATGCTTGTGACAGGAGACAGGCACAGTTTCAGTGCAAGGTGGTGAGTATTAAAGTTTGAGCCCTTATGAGGGCAAGAAATTTGTTTTTTGTTTTTTACTGCTTTGTGTCTAGCACCTGGAAAAGGTAAGTGTCTAGTATCTCACAGATGCTCGATAAATATTTGTTGCGTGAGTGAGTGAATGATAGTGGTATGTACAAGATGCTGTGGAGCAGAGTGGAGAGATTAGGAGTGGGAGGAAGAGATTTTTAAAAAAGCTTCTTGGAAGAGGTGACATTTGAGATAAGTATTAACAGATTGGTTGAAATTAGCCAGATCATCAGGGTAGGTGGGCTTTCCAGGAAGAGGGAACTATGGTTCTTAGGTCAAAGTCTGTTAGAGATGGGAGACAAGGTGAAAGTTATTTCACAGAAGAGATTCTTGGGATGAATCCCCTTGCTCCTCACATCACGTAAAGGCAGGCACTGGATTTGTCTGTATTGTGGTTACCACGGACAGCAGGGTGGTACGAACTTCCAGGATGGCAGGGGGTCTAGAAGAACTCTAGATTGAGGGCTCCCACTTTGAAACAGGAGATGAATTTTGACATGAACTGTTCATCCTTCAGTGCTTCAGTACCATCTCTGCAGTTGCTACAAGGAGGTGGCTACAAGGAAACTAGTTTTTTAAATAGCTCATCCTCATGCTTATTGAGCATGAAGAGAGCTGGATGAAGTAACTGGATAAGTAAGTAATGACATTTGTTAAAGAAACATTTTAGACACATGTTAGAAAATTTGTATTTCTGCTTGAGAAGACATCTCTTCAAAGCAGTTACATAGGGAAGTTGCTCACTTATTCTTAGGGGTGCTGCTGCCATTTTCTAAGTGTCTTTGTAACTTAGCTTTGGGAAAAAGCCCTCAAGCCTATAAGGCATGCTTTTAAATGTCCTCAGTGTTAGCAGAACTGCCTTTTGAGGGAAGATTTTCTTTTTGACATTCAGAGGTCATCTGGAGCTGGAATAGATGAATAGCAGCCCTGGAACCCACCTCCTCCTCTCCATAGGCATTGCTGCTGCAAGCCTTTTTCACCTGAATTACTGGCACAGCTGCCCAGATGAGGTCTGTTTGCCAGTACCTTCTCTAATCCATTTTCTGCACCATGTCATTCATTTAACAAATGTACAAGTATTATGTGTCAGGCACTAGGCTAGATGCTCGAGGAACTCAGTCTGGTGGGGAAGATTTAATTAGAACAATACAGCATGTTAGGATGGGAGGAATTTTTTAAATCCTAGCAGCACCTGAGCCAAGACCTAAAGAATGAAGCATTAAGGAGGCAAAGGGGAAGAAGGGGGAAAGGAACAGTGTTATAGGAAGACAGAATAGTATGTGATCGTCCAAAGGAAGCAATGGCTAAAAGATCACCTGAAAGGTTAGACAAGGAATGTGAAAGAAGAATGGTGAGGTAAGCTGAGAGAAGTCACAGAGTCCCATAAACCACATGAAGGAATTTGAACTCCTAAGGGTAATGATAGTCACCAGAAGATTTTAAGTAAGTGTCATGATCATACAGATGTTTTCAAAAAACATTCTGGCTGTTGTGGGAAATATTAGAGTAAGAAAGTGACAGATTGGTGAGGAGGCCACAGCAGTTCTCTAAGCCAGGGGTCAGAAACTACAGCTGACAAGTCAAATCGCCCTGTTTTTCTATGGCTCGTGAGCTAAGAATAAGAATGGTTTTTTAATGTTTAAATAGTTGAAAATACCTAAAGAAGAAGAATATTTTGTTGCATGTAAAAATTCTATGAAATTCCTATTTCGGTGGCCATAAATAAGACTTTTTGAAACACAGGCACACTTACGGCTGTTTTCAGTCTCTAAAGTAGTAAGACAACCAAGTATTTACTATATGACACAGAAAAAGTTTGCCTACTCGTGCTGTAAGCAATAGATGATGATTGATGGCCTAGGGTAGTGGCTATAAAACTGAAGAGACACTGGGTTGATATCTTGACATTTTTTAGGATTGATTCAGGAAGGCCTTTAGGAGATGGAATTGACCGGCCTAGATACTACTGATAGCGGTAAGGACTACTGGGTTAGCCTCCTAACTGGTTTCCATACTTCCATTCCTTGCCTATTTACAGCCCATTCTCCACTCAGCAGCCATTTTTTTAAAAGATGCCACTCCCTGCTTACAGTTCTAAAATTACCCTTCTCACTCTTCCCCTTAGGATAAATTTCAAGTTAAATATACCTAACTGACCCTTCCTTACTCTAACCCACTGTTTCATTCTGGTCTCATTTGAACTACTTCAGTTGCATTTTCCCTGAGACTCCCGTCTTTTCTTGCCTCTGGACCTTTGCTTAAACCTCCCTGTGCTTGGAAAATCAGCATCCCACCTTCTTCCTGCCTCTAAAATGCTTTGTGCTTTTGCAGCTCTGGACTGTCTGGAGTGCTGGGTGTTTAAATTTGTCTCCATCGGAAGCCGAAAACTGACTGGCAAACTATTCCGTCGCCAACTGATAGACGCTTAATAGAGAATGAATGATACAACCCTCCACTGCTAAATTTGAGTGGCTTAAGGAAAAGAAAGAACCAAAACGAATATAGGTGGATGAAGGACTTCAGCAACATCAGGTGGCAGCGTCAATTTTATCGTTTGTGAAACGTGGATAGTAATCCCTAGTTCACATGGCTGTTGTAGGTATAAAATGCAAAAAAAAAAAAAGCCTGGCTCGTACAATAAACGTGAGTTGAAATTGAATCTGATTTGTGGCCAATACAACAAGACGTGAATACTTAAGGAAGACACATTCCTTATATGCCTGGTAAAATGGATCGGAAGGCAAGTCCTCACGAACACCCCCGCCCTAAATATGCTCAGCCAGGGCGGCCCCAGAGTCTGCTTCGCCCCTCCAAGGTGACTACTTCGCCAAGAGCTTACGCTCTTCGAATGCATACGTTTAAGTCGGTTCCAGAAACCCTCGGCTGTGCAGCGAGTACACGGCTACTAAAGAAACGACGGTACTATCCCCGCGGTAATGGTCTGAGAATTGGAGCAGTGAGGGGAGGGAGGGATTCTCTCCACTACGAGCCAAGGTTTCCTCAGGCCCCTTCCAAGCTCCGGGTCGGCCCGGGTAATCCCAGTCCAGGTATTTGGTTGTGCCTTTTCTTCAGCCAGGACACAACCCTTAACGGGGTACCTCCCGGGTTGCAGCCTCATGAAAGTCACGTTCTCTCTGCCCGTCCTCTCGGGTACTCTATGGTTCTCCTGGTGACTACTCTAATTCTAGTTCCGGTCTCTATGGCGGCGGCGGAGGCAGGAACGGTTGTAGGTCGGCGATTTAGCCACCTAAGGACCAATGAGAGTGGAGGAGTGATAAAGTATAAGCCAATAGAAGCCAGGGATTGGGGTCAGGTGGTGGGATTGACACGCCTTCTCGCCAGTGAACAACGCCTAGGGCGGGACGATCGTAGGGCTTATCCCGCCTGTCCCGCCATTCTCGCTAGTTCGATCGGTAGCGGGAGCGGAGAGCGGACCCCAGAGAGCCCTGAGCAGCCCCACCGCCGCCGCCGGCCTAGTTACCATCACACCCCGGGAGGAGCCGCAGCTGCAGCAGCCGGCCCCAGTCACCATCACCGCAACCATGAGCAGCGAGGCCGAGACCCAGCAGCCGCCCGCCGCCCCCACTGCCTTTGTATCTAAAAGCTTTCCAGGTATGGTTCACTGGTATCCTTATACTAACTCCTCTTTTCTCTTAGCATGAATGAATCTTCTGTTCCTCACATCCTGAATTCCAACAATGACAAAAATTAAAAACAAGGCCATGGAAGAGATAGAAAAGGAAAAGTCAAAATGGAAAAGGTTGACCCCGACCTCAGTGATTCTCAACAACTCTTCTTCTTACTTCCAACTTGCTAACCTCCCCTCCTCTGCCACTGTATTGTCATTACTACTAATCCCTCAGGTGTGTTAGGATTGAACATAAACACCGAGAATATCTGCTCTATCTGCAGTTCATCTAGAAGGCCCCCGCGGACCCCGTGCGGCCTTGGGCCCCTCCCCCTGCCGCCGCGTGCGCTCGGGCCCGCACGCCGTTGTTCCCGTCCCCCACCCCCCGCTCCCTTCCGCGTGTACCCTGAGAGCGCGGCGCGCCGCCTACGCAGGCCGGAGTGGGCCGGGGCTGCTTCCCCTTCCCTCACGTGCTCTTCGCCCGCGGCCTGCGCACACGCCCATCTTGGGCCCGCGCCCCGGGCCTGCCTGGGGGCGCCCGGCGGCTTCGAATTCACCCACGTGTGCGGCGAGGGCGCCGTCGAGGTCCCCGCGCGGCCCTGCACACGGGCGCTCGAGAAAAAGGGCTGTCAGGTGGCTGCGGCCCTGACCTGGGAGCGTGCGAGGCACCGGATGCTGAAGCCGGGCTGTTTTAAAAAGGATTATCTGGTAATCGTGAGTTGTTTTGTTTTCCAGCAACGAAGGTTTTGGGAACAGTAAAATGGTTCAATGTAAGAAACGGATATGGTTTCATCAACAGGTGAGCGGCTCGTCTTCATCCCACCTTTTGCATGTTTGCTGCTCCGTGTGTGTGCCCTGCAGGGCTTGGGATTGTTTTAAGCGTATGCAGGTACACGGCCGTGTTACGAAGAGGTGTTGCTACTTCTCCTATGTTAGTGTTGAGTTTTGTTTTCCTTGATGACTGAGGGGATTAGTGGGTCTAGAGATTCTTTGTTTTGCAGCTAAGTATTAATCGAAAGCTAACTTCAAAGGCTTTGTTGTGGTACAGAGCAACTTAAAAGGCAAACGGAGTGAATGAGCTTTACCTTAACAGTTATGGCACCCTGGGGAAACTACAGTCCAGTACGTTTTTATCCCTGTCGTCCTTCTATGATTTATTGAAATTGATATTTGAGAATGTGTTCTACTGATTCACATACAGATTATTAACACCTTGTTAGCCTTTTGGAGTACCATGATTTGACATGTCAAGTGTATGAGGCTTGTCATTTTTACCATAAGATTATAGTGCCTTTGTTTAACATTTCAAATATACTGTCTTTTTAACACGTCTGATGAATTTGATTTTAGGACTGCTGTAACCAGAGAGCTGTGTTTATTTGCTCGTAGAGTAAATAATATATCTGAAAGAAAATGGTCCTTTTCCTTCCTCAATTTTTATTTCTCCTACTTCCTTGTCCCCAAATCATACTGGTTAAATCAGTTTTAGTATAGCCCTGGCTGTAGCTTTTTACAGCGGCCTTTGTCCCTGGTAACTTAACATTGTTCTTGGTGTTTGAAGACAAAGCTACAAACTGCATTTTTAGGATTTATCCTCAGAATTGTTTGTAGCGGTGGTGGTGGTAACATGCAGTTGACTCACTGTATTCTCCATGGTCTCCCTCGTGAGCCAGGCATCATTTTCAAGATGGCTGCCAGGGCTAGTAGTGCAGTTACATGAGTGTAGAGCACCGTGTATGCCAATAGCAATCTTGATCATTTAGGTATGATACTTAGCATCATCTTGGCATTTTTTTTTCTTATGTTCTTACTTTAGAAAGTGTTAAACAGCTAGAGATGTTTAAAAGAACACTTAAGAATAGGAGCAATACAGAATGTTTGTGAAATGGACACCAAATGGGCAAAGTCGAGCTTAAAGACAGACATAATTTATGAAAAACTGTTCATTAATCAACCGTATAGCATTGGGGAAATGCTCAGAGCAAGAGATTGTAAGCATTTGATGGTTTTTCTCTACATTTGCAGTGGTGGGGAAACATTTCGTTCCAAAATCCTTAGGGTTTTCAAACTGTCTTACACACGTTGCCTTCCTGATGGGCCAAAGCTACGTTCTTCATCGGTTTTTTGATAATAGTTTACAAGTGAAAAAGGAAGGGAATGTTTTGGTGCTTTTGTATGATCGAATTACTGATTATTTTTTCACTGATCTCTCTGAATTTATTAGTGTTTTAGTTAGCATTTTCATCTTACTCTGATTCTTCTCTCTGACTTAACCTAAGCCAGTGCTTTTCAAATTTAAGTGTGCTTAACTTGGAAGGGTGTTAAAAATGGAAATTCTTGAGTTCCTCCTTCAAAGCTTTGTATTCATTAGGTATGGGTACATTTTTAATAAGAATCCCAGATGATGATAATGGTCTGTGGGCCATAACTGCAAAATCATTGCTTTTAATCCTTGACCTAGTGTAATGATATGGATATCTCCACTGTAAGTTGCAGCCTTTTGGGTAGATAGATTGTAGTTTTTGTTTGTATTTTTATGTTGTCGATCTGTACGTGTTTAAAAAATTTTAGTGGGTCCCTTGTTTTGGTGCATTTTGTTAAATGGACATAGGTTATGATGTTTTTTGAAGCGGGCAGTTTTTTTAATCCAAGATGAAAGAGTAATTCTTTATTTTTTAATAATTATTTATTCAGTGAGATGCAATTCATGGAATATCTCTGTTTTGACTTAGAAAAAACTCAATTGGTCATTCTTCAGGGCAAGTTAAATGTAAATTGGCTTGATGGTCCTTTGGACTATTCTAACCTCAACTGTTTTGTCAAATTAACTGGTTAAAATGTGTTTGTTGTGTTTCTAAACTAGTCGTTTTAATGATTCTGAGACTTTTAAATAAGATACTGTAAAATCTGACTCCAATTAAATACAGGGGAGGTTTCCCTTAATTAAGGAAAATGTGAGTCTTAAATATAGTTTGGAAGTTAGCAGTTGGTTCTATATGTAGTAAGAACAGCCATCAAACTGGGCTGGAGGCACCTGACTCTCCAAAGGGAAGGGAGACAGACTGACACCTGTGCTGTTTCTGTATAAAGGGGAGGGTGCAGTGTTTGGGGTGACTGCTGTGACTCTTAATTTCAACCTTGGGATTATGTGGATAATATATTCTAGACTTCTAATATTTTTATAATTATTAAAGTATGAGACTTTTAATTTAAATTTTTTGCTTTTAAAGACATTTTTATTGTCAGTGTTTACTCCAGCTTAAATGATCATCTCTGATGAATAGTTACAGCCTTGTTAGAATAATTCTTTAAGGATTTTCCCCTAAAGAAAACCGTTGTTGTATAAAAGATGCTAGATAAGGTGAGCATAGAGCTTTTAAAATAATAAAGTTTTTGGCTTTATTTTGTTAGACTGTTTAATCTAAAAATTGAGAAAGAAATTTGGAGTTATTTTTTTGTGTGGGGTGCCTGCAAAAGATAAGTGGACTATGACTAGAGAGTTCATTAGCTCCCCCCAAATTACTATTTGATTTTATTAGCTATTGAGGATTGGTCCTAGTAACCAAACTCACAGAAGATTACCATGAATCAGCAACAATTTATTTTTCAATGGGACCTGCATCTTTTGTAGTGACTAGAATTAGGAATGTTTTTCTGTTCTCCAGAGAACTTAAGATACCTAAATTAATGATTCTGAAGTTTTGAGATGAGAAAGGAATTTGGAGCAAAGGGAATCAAATAGAGCAGAGGTCACAAACTGGTGACCTACTGGCTAAATTGACCACCAGATGTTTTGTTTGGACAGTACAGTGTCTTAAAAAGAATTGGAATTAATTACTAACATTTAAAATTCAGAAGATAATGCCAAAAAATAATCTAGATTGTTGTATTTTTAAGATCTGAACTTTAGCTATCTTCGGGGGCCTGAATTCCTGCATAAATAAAAACCGGCAGGCCGGGAGTATCATCACCACCTTTAGATGGGGCACACATTCTCTTTTTACCACAGCCTGTCATACCTAGTTGTCTTAAGTCACTGACTTTTCTTCCTGCCTGGCCTCTATATGCATTTGAGTTTATTACGCATGGTCTAGGAAGACGTAATAAACCAAGCCAGGGAAAGGTTTAGCTATCCCTCTTTACACTACTTAGTCATGGCTGTCAGGTTTAGTCTCCCTTTGGGGCACTTCTTTTTATATATGTACTTTCTATGCATATAGTTATGTGCATATAACTACTGGGTGACTTTCTTCACACAATGGTAATAGAAGATGTAACTAACAGGTATTTATACCAGGGTCAATTGTAAACTCTTGAACTAATTCATTTCATCTTCAAAGCCTTTGAGGTATAGGTACTGTTAGTCTGAGGCACAAAGTAGTAGAGTAATTTGCCCCATAAGCATAGCTAGTAAGTTACCTCTAGTGTCAGGATTTGAATTTAGTTTGCTGACTATAGAGTTTGTGTTCACCAACTGCTATCTGAAAATAGACCTTAGTTATCTTCAGTTTGGTTGTTCACATTGTTACAGAAAATTACTTTACAGAAAATTACTTACGGTGGTTTTTCTTAGCCATTGAAAGACTTTTCTTCTGTGATTTCTAGCATGTCAGTGGAGCTCCTGTATGCTGACTGCTAGTTGCTTGGATCTGAAAAGCTTTTCTACTTTTCACTGTCCATTTCATGAAGTTTGGGATTGCTAAAAATTCAAGTTTAACATATAGGCTATCTTTACAAATTAAGGGACTTGCTTAATACCTAGTACTGGAAGGCAATTAAGAAATTAAAAGAGAGAACATTGGACTTTATCTCACTTCTGAATCTTTCTGTTTTGTTTTTATATAGTCTGCAGAGTAAGAATGGATATTGCCTTTTTAAAGGGTTTTGTTTGTTTGTTTTAAAGGTGACAGTCTATATGTGATCCAGCAAAGTCTAAAATACTTAATGTGTGGTTCTAAAAAGACAAAGTTTGGAAAGATGATTGCCAGAAGCCTCTCGGGCTGTTAAAAGTCATATTAATCTTCATCACAGTAGATCTGTCTCTAAGCCTTGTAAGTCATGGGTAGTCAGTCCATAACATAACTGACTAAATGCAGTGGCACTGGGAAAGGCTTGAATACTTATTGGGGATGTGCTACTAAGGAAGGGATGTGTGGGGGGTTGGTTTCTTCAGAACTGGGACTCTTAAACAACAGTGACTTGTATGCAGGAGACTTGAGTAATTTATATGACACTGATCTTAAGCTGGTCAGAAGTCATCCATGTTCACCAAGTCACTGATATGTGACTTGAAGTAGGAATACTCTGTAAATTAGTCTGTTTCTGATGTGTATAACAAAATACTTGATACTGAGTGATATATAAAGAAAATAAAATTTATTGCTTACAGTATAATCTGGTTGGTGGCGACAGTGACTCAGGGGTCTCACACTGCAAGATGGTGGAAGCAGAGAGAAAGAAAGACAGACTCCTCTTCTTTTTTTTTTTTCCTTTTTTTTTGTCTTTTTTCGTGTCCGGCAACGGATCGCAACGCTCAGTGTCGCGCCCATACCGGACCGGGACCGGCAACGGGATCGCAAACCTAGGTGCTGCGCCCGCACCTCGCTCAGCCAGTGAGCGGGAACCGGTCTGTATGTGGGATCCGAACCCTTGGCGGGAGCGCCGCCACACTCCCAAGCGGCGCACTGTAGCAGTGCGCCACCGGGCCAGCCCAGACTCCTCTTCTTTTAAGAAGCCCTTGGAACTACACTCCTGACCACCATTTTTAATCCATTCAGTACTGCTTGGTCCTACAATCTAATCACCTCTTCAAGGCTTTACCTTTCAATTACCATAATAGGATTTCCCACCCTCTTAACAGTCATAGTTGGGCTAAGTTTCTAATATATAAAACCTGAGGGACACAATTCAGTGAGTTTTGTGGGGGGGACATAATTCAATTCACTACACTCTGTCATCACATACTGTTTTCTCCGCTCTTCCCCCAAACTACAAACCTGTGATCTGAAAACTCCTAGAATAGACAACTAGTGTATTAAGTATTTTAACCTTCTGTTTTCCTAGTATAGGGCTGCAGTTGCTGAGTTTACTACCCTCCAATCTCAGCTGGTGGAAGCATCTACAGTTCAGCCTAAGACAGGATGGCAGACAAATGTGGGAAATAGGAGTGTATCTGCTGGATGTGAGAGGTGGTTAATAAAGAACAAGTAAAAAGATAAGTGGAGATTTGTGATCTTAAGGCCATCCTCAGGGCTTGGAAATTGGTGTCTGAATGCTTTACGTTGTGGAGCATATAGATGCTAAATCCTGGAATTTGTTTCTGTAATTATAGGATTATAAATTTGCTGAGGTGAATTAAGATGTTATAACAGCTTGGTGTGGTAAATTGCAACAAGGTAATAGGTTAGAAGTATTTAGTTATGGATAAACTTACACAGTTCTCCTTTGGTTTTCATGGGGGATTAGTTCCAGGACCTCCCTTGGTTACCAAAATCTGTAGATACTCGAATCCCTCATATAAAAATGGTGAACTACTTAATACTTTAAGTAATACAGTGTAAATGCTATGTAAATAGTTGCTGTACTGTATTGTTTCGGGGATATTGACAAGAAAAAGACTACATATTCAGCACAGATGCAATTTTTTTTATCCAAATATTTTTGATCCTCAGTGAGTTGAATCCACAGGTGTGGAACCCACTGATATGCAGGGCCCAATTGTATGTGATGATAGGTCTCATTTAGGCAATACTGTTGCTTGGCAGATGTTTTATAAAATTTTAGCTTAATTTTTCTATCTATATACAGCTAGGGTAAACGTAGTTGTTTTAGGGATGGGAGGGCAGTCAAACATGGTGAACATGCCAGAGTAGTCATTGAGTTTGGGTGGATTGGGCCATGAAAATCAAAGGCTGGAATTTACTAAGGCGTTTAAAACATTGGGTAAACTACTTGTCTTTTGAGTTGTTAGAAAATTTCTTGGGGGAAGGTTTTTTTTTGTTTTTGTTTTTGTTTTTTGTTTTTTTGGTCTCTTTCTGAGTTGCATACTTTTAAGACTCTTATGGATTTGAATAGACTTAGTGTAATATAGACATGGCAGTCATTATAGTTTAGTTTTAAAAGCTGGCTAGTGTTTTATGAATAGTAGTCACCATAAATATTAAGAGGACTTAATTGAGTACCTGCCATGTTCCTACGGTGTGTTAGTTAGGTTCTAGTGATAGAAGAAAGAATGAGGCACAGTCTGCAGTCCTTTGGGGAGGAGGAGCACAAAAACTAGGCTGCCCTGTCTGTAACATACTCAGTAAAGCGAAGGCAGAATTATGTCTTTTGGTTCTCAGGATATATACTACAGAAGGCAAGATACAGAGCTGGGGATGCCTCCATTCCCTCCTCTATTATGTTAATAACAACTAAAGGTTAAAAGATACTTTTTAAAAAGTTTTTCTCTTTTTTTTGGCAGCTGGCCAGTACAGGGATTGAACCCTGGACCTTGGTGTTACCCGAAAACATACTTTTTGATGAGTTCTTTTGGCCATCTTATTTTGATTATTGCTTTTCCTTCTTGAGTAAGATATCTAGTGGCCATGACATGCTTCCCTCCCCCCAAACCCGCCAATGTTGGTATAGATCAGTGATCAGTGAACTACCACCCACAGCTTGTTTTTGTATGGCTTGTGAGCCAAGACTTATTCTTACATTTTTTAAAGGGTTGTGGGGGGGTGGGATATGGAGCAGATACTGTATGTGACCCACAAAGCCTAAAATAATTACTGTTTGGTCCTATAGAAGTGGTTTGTAGAACCCTAGTCTAATTATACATATAATGATTCCAGAGGAATATGGAAGGATGCTTGTTACTACTTGTCCTCTCCTAAAATTGGAGAAATCATGTGCTATAATCTACCTCTAAAGCCAAAATGTAAAGATTTCAGAACTGGTTCTTTTTGAGATCTCAACATAGTAAAGACCAGGGCCTGTGGAGTCAAAGTCCACCACTGTGAGCAAATGACCACTGTATTACAATCCCCTAATTTGTGGATTGGGGGATTAATAATAGTACCTACTGCAGGGTTGTGAGGGTTGAATGATATATTTGATTGAAGCAATTAGCATAATCTTTGGAACTTAAGCCCTTAGCAATGTAAGTTGTGTCTAGTGTAGTTTTTCTCATTTTGCAGGTGAAGAAAAAGATTTAGTGAAGAGGCGATAGTTTTCCAAGTTTATACAGCTGTTAATTGTAGAGTCAAGACTAAAAATCAGTTTTTCTGTTAGTAATGCCTTGAATTTCGGGGTAGCCATTTAACAAGCTGCAACTAGATTGATTTAATGTGTCCAAACCATAGTATTCTATCTTGGCCGAAGCCACTTTTTTTGAGCTGTTAACTTTCTTCCTGAAATCCAGATTCACTGTGGTCATGATATTCTCTGTTAAGCTAGTTTAGTGTCAACAAAATAAATGAGTACTATGTTGTCTGGCCTGACATTATTAGTGAACCTACGCTGGTTTCTACATACCTATATACCTACAAAACATCTCCCTAAGCTGTTTTTGAGGGAGCGACATTACTTTGTATATTGCCATCCTTGTACTATTTTTATGATTGTCCTGACTACATAAGTAGTTTTGGCAAATTTTCTAATATTCCTTTTACAACTCTGAAGTAAATTCATAGGTACTTTCATTTCTTTTTATTGCAGTGTATGTTTTTAATATGTCAATATCTGTTTGCAGCTTTATTAGAAGACATAATGAAGTGGTCATTATCACCACAAATAGGGATTGATAAAGGAACGATATATTAGCTACCCAGATAACGTGAGTAGCATTATCAACAATAATGAAATATCCTTCATGCAAGTTGAGTTTTTATTGAATTTAGTGTATATGAAAACAGTACAAAAATACTAGATTCAAGACTTGGATGATAATTTTAAAATTTACTTTCATGAAAGTCCAGTAGGATACCAAGTCATTATGTGTAGTCATCCTATAAGCCTTTCACCCCACCCCCTCATTAATGCAGATAGCACTCTCATCTTAGAAACAACTTTAAATGTAGTCTTGTCCCTGTCGAAAAATCACTATTCTAGACTTTGCTTTTCCTACTCTATACTACCAATTCTTTATCGTTTCAAATTCAGTCATGTTGAAAATCAGAACTGATGAGTGATCACTATGATGTTTCTGTGGTGCTGGAACTATGGATAGATGGGCAAAACCAGCCATCAATTACCTTAGGTATTCCTAATGTCCATCTAGCCTGAAAGGTCAGTTTTCAGTCACTTGCCTTGGGTAGCTTTTGCAGTGTTCCTGTTTCTGTTTGATTTTTTAAGATTTAAAATTATTCCGTTCCCGTGAACTAAAAATGTTTTCATGTTGTGATAATGCAAGCTATAACTTTCAAGTCAGAATTAAAGTTAATTTTGTGTGGATACTTTAGTGCCTGCATTGCTCTGTAGATCAGCGAGAAGCTCAGTCAGTAAGCTAGTCAGTCTTATTCATTGTAACCTTTGTTCCCTTTGTCATTAAATACTAGAGCTACTATGGAGCCTTTTCTCACTCTGACCTACTGACAAAAGAGGGTGAGGCACATCACTAAAGGCCTGGAAATGGTGTTTCTCTTCCCATGGTTCTTCTTGCTCCTAGTATCATCACCTTAATCCCAACTTCCAAGCTAAAAAACTCAAATCAGTCTCTACTTCCCCCTCTCTGCTAACATCTAGTAATCACAAAGTTTTTCCCTTTTTGCCAGGAAAAAAATAACTCATGTATCTTCCTTCACATATGACCCCTTAGTCTAGGCCTCCATCAGTCCTCAGCAGGGCTGCTAGAGTGCCTTTTATAAGTAAAGTCCTGAGGGAAATAGTTGAACCCTATTTGTTTAGCAAGTTTGACTAAAATAATGATTGTAAAATGGTGTCTATTTATTAGGAAGTAAAAGGGTGTGTGTGCTGTTAAAAAGTTTCATTTATTTTTGTATCCTTAGTTATCTAGTACAGTGCTTGGCATATGAGTGGTGTGGATAATATTGATGGGTGTCCATGTGTGTACTTGATTGTGGCTGGGGTTTTGTTTTTGTTTTTCGAACAATTTTAGGTTCGAAGCAAACTTGAACTGAAAGTACAGAGATTTCAAGTATTTATTCCCACCCACACCAAATATAAACCCTTCCCCACCATCAACATCCTGAACCAGAGTGATACATTTATTACAACTGGTGAACCAACATTGACCCATCATTATCACTCAAAGTCCACAGTTTACACTAGGGTTGACCTTTATGTTGTATATTATATGGGGATTTTTTTGTGGTCATTTTTATGACCTCTGGAAAGTTGGGCATTGGAAATGGTGAAGAGGAAGTGATCAAGGGTGAAATGACAAAAGTAATTCCTGCTTTTCTTCTGTTAGTAAATGTGCTCTAAAGGTAAGGGTGGGGTGTGCTGAAACATTGTTAATGTTTAATAGGATAAGGAGCTGCTGAATATATGTTGCAAGTTGCTTCTACCCTGTTAATTATGGTTCAGTAGATCACACATTAATTTCTTAGACTTTTTTTTTTTTGCTTATCCTTCTGCAGGTTTTGAGGTTGCAGCGTTTGCAACTGCTTAATCTTTAAGCAGAGATCGTTGTGGCTTACTTGTTTTGCTTTTTTCAAATTTCCTGGTAGCTGGTTGGCAGCCAGAAAGTCTCTGGGAAAATGGGAGTAATACACCAATGATCAGTTGTATTCTTAATCTTCGACAACATGTATTTCCTTTTCTGACTTAATCAACTTGGTTCTGTCTTGCAGGAATGACACCAAGGAAGATGTGTTTGTACACCAGGTGAGTACTTGTGTAGATATTTGCACTTCTGGCTTCAAGATTTGTGAGAAGGGCAGGTGTCTTCTCAATATTGTTCTTTGCAAAAGATTAAGTCCAACCATCAGTTTATTTAGTTCGTACAGGAAGAGTAATAACATGCTTAAGTGTATACATTGAAACATTGTATTGAAGTTCACATGATTAAAATAGGTGTTTCAAAAGGTATTTTGTTAATAGCTATAGCTTTTTTAAATGTTCAACTGCTCAACTCGCACTAAGTTTTCATACCTAATTTCAGATGAACAAATGACCTCCATGGATCTAAATTTGATCTAATGATGTTGCTATAAATACACAGAAATTTTGGCAAGAAGTTTTCAGATGCTGTTAGGTCTACCTCTGTGATATGGACAAATTCCAGTAATCATGGGAGAAATAGGACAGAGCTGCAAAACTTAATTTGAAGTGGATGCTAGAAAAGTAGCAAGGTCCTTCTGTTTTTTCTAAAGCACTTTGAATGAATGGGTGGTGCTTTTTTTCTTTTTTTCTCCCCCCTCCTCATTTTTTTTTCTTCAAGACATGCTTGTACATTATAAGATTATTGCTAAAGTAAGCTACTGCCATGTGAATGTTAATATCTCAAATTTAAGTATGTTATAGGCTCCAGAGGACTTAATCCTCATAAGCATGAAATAGGTAGGAAAAACACATATTTGTGTATGTATACTTCCATGCTATGCAAGGTTTTTTTTGTTTGTTTTTGTTTTTGTTCCCCCCCCCCCAAGACTGTTGAAATATTATCAACTTGTATCGAAATTTATTTAAAGAATTTTTGGGGAGGGGGTTACTGGTCAGGACGGGGATCCAAACCCTTGACCTTGGTGTTGCCACACCATGCTTCAACCAACTGAGCTAACCAGCCAGCCTGTATTTTATGAACTTTTTGCCACTTAAACTGTAATCCAGAAATCAAAAGACCAATATTCACACATATGGACATACGATCTTGGATGGCAGCATACTTCTTGGGAAGGGCTGTCATAGGTTGGTGCTCTGTAACTCTCTGTTCTCTGAAGTGTCCTATATAGCATTCCGTGACAGTCCAGGGGAAAGCCACATCACTTTCTGATACATCCAAAAACTCTATCAGATAATCCCAGGGTTAAATACAAGTATGGAAACATTTAAATTGTAAATACAGGACTGCCCAGGCACTGTTACTTTAAACAAATGTTTTATAAAATTGGTATTCTTGTTTGGGTAAAGACACCTTTTACCTGTTGCTTTACTTCCCTTTTCCATGTGTAAAAGAATAGTCAGACTTAGGAGTAAGAAAAGCAAGGTTTGATAGTCTTGCTGCCTGTCAGCAACCCTCAAAGACTGGGGGGGGGGGGTGAAGATGTTGACTAAAATAAGAGTTTTCGGGTTTTAATTATACATACTTCTGCTATCCCCTATGACTGCAGGTAATTGAGAGTTGGCTGTATATGAAAGGTATGAAAACTATGACAGTTTAGATGACAGATGAGATCAATTATTTGATTTCAACTCACCCAGTTGTACTGACCCATAAGTTGTCACCAATATGCTTTCCTCTTTATTTTGGAAGTGGTTTCAACATGTAGTTGTTTTTGGGCTGCTCAGGTCTTAGTGGTGTATCAGAGACTGCAGTTCTGGGCAACTCAGCTTAATTGGCCTTGCTTTGTTGGTTGTCCTGCCTCCACTGGAATGGAAATGCATGAGTGATCCTGTAATGGATACTGCTGTGATGTGAAATGATCATGGGATTTGGAGTCCCAAGACCTGAATTTAGAAAAGTCCTTGCTGTGCCACTTACTAGCTATGTGACCTTGGGCAAGTCACCTAACTTTTAAAGTCCTGTAATATTATCTATATAAAAGGAGTAATAATACCTCATATCATCTGTCAAAATGAAATTGAATAGTTAATATGTGAAAGGACTTGTATTACATTAAAATGTGGGGTGTTACTCTTGCCCTTTTACTTTGCCCTAGCAGTCTGGAGAAGTAGAAGTAGCACATCTCTAATGAAAGATTTATTGTACTCTGGGAAGGTAATAACCAACAGTCCCTTGCAGTTAAAGAGCGGCATAGTTAATACATGTGAATTGCATTTCCATTGAAGTATTATCATTAGGTTGGAAGGGATTTTAGTTGACATTTGTAACTGAGTTTGATATGGTAACACAGGGACAAAGTTGGTTCGGTCAACTTTGAAGCATGTAAAACCAAACTCGCCTGTCATCTAAACTGGCCCTGTATGGGCCATTAAGACTATTAAGTGCAGTCTTTGGGGGATAGATGGATATCCTCATTTTGTTCAAAGTTACATATAGTGCTTTTGCAAAAAAGCATTTTTAAAAGTTTTTATATATATATTGTTGTGTCTGTCTTGAGTGTTAAATTACTTGTTTCGGTTTTGTAAATAGTGGTAAAATGCCGGGGCCTTGTAAGATTTGGAGTATTTTGGTTAAGGTTGGGGGTAGCATTGGTCCCTGCTTTCCTGAATTTATTGATAGTGGTCTTTATAAAGCAAAAATTAAGATAAGTGTATATCCAAGCTAAAATAATGTTGACTCTGGTACATTTTAAATGAAAAAGCACGTTATTCTCCCCTGTTAATCTATTTTTGGAATGTGATGTTACTAGACTGCCATAAAGAAGAATAACCCCAGGAAGTACCTTCGCAGTGTAGGAGATGGAGAGACTGTGGAGTTTGATGTTGTTGAAGGAGAAAAGGTGAGGATGCTTTTTGTGTAAAGGTTTGACTTCAGTATGGAAATTTTTTGAAGATCTCATCCATTAGGATGGTAGCTGTAATGTGGATGGTTGTGTTCAGGTGATCACATGAACACAGGTTCATCAAGCCTAATGTGCTGACTGCGGTTAGAGGGCAACCTCTTCAGAACAGTGAGGAGCTGATATTTAGTCATTTCTATTTAGCCCTGGCCATGCAGACCTACTCCCCACCCCCACCCCTGTTTTTTTTCCCTTTTGTTTTTGGCTTAATGTGAAAATTTTGAAAGTGTTCTGATTTTCCTTGTCACTATCAATATATAATGGCTTTTGTAGGGTGCGGAGGCAGCAAATGTTACAGGCCCTGGTGGAGTTCCAGTTCAAGGCAGTAAATACGCAGCAGACCGTAACCATTATAGACGCTATCCACGTCGTAGGGGTCCTCCACGCAATTACCAGCAGAATTACCAGAATAGTGAGAGTGGGGAAAAGAATGAGGGATCGGAGAGCGCTCCCGAAGGCCAGGCCCAACAACGCCGGCCCTACCGCAGGCGAAGGTTCCCCCCTTACTACATGCGGAGACCCTATGGGCGTCGACCACAGTATTCCAACCCACCTGTGCAGGGAGAAGTCATGGAGGTAAGTTTCACCAAAAAGAAAAAGGATTAAAATTAATAATGGCATGTGATAACATTCAGTAGGACAGTATTTTAATCATTTCTTGGAGTTTTTCCCCTACACTGGAGCTATTAATCATGGGAGTCACCTTTGGTTCCTAATAAAAGCCAAAAGGATTATTCGTAGTATCATCCCAATTACTAGAAGATTTGGTTTTGGGGTGTGTTTTGTTTTTTTTTTTTAATTCTTGTAGAGTTTGGATTTGTGTGGTTGGATTTTTACTCTGAAGTTACTGATCAGTAGGCTTGATTTTTATGTCTTTTCAGGGTGCTGACAACCAGGGTGCAGGAGAACAAGGTAGACCAGTGAGACAGAATATGTATCGAGGTTATAGACCACGATTCCGTAGGTATGGTCCATATAATCTGTTTCTATTAAAAATCCTTCAAGTGTACATTAGGACTCAGCAGTAGCATGCTCCCCTACAGCCTTGAGTCATTTATTTGTTAACGCTTCACATTCTCTTTCATCACATGCCTAGGAGGTGAATCTAAAGTCAGTTACCTTTGAGAATGTATTCTTTGCATTTTTGCTTGTATAGATGAGATCTCTCTTTTTTTTTAATGAGGGTATGGAATTTCAAGTTTTCTGTCCTTGAACAGGTAAGAGAATAATTTAAACCACATTATATCTTTTAGGCCTGCTTCCTTTATCAACTTAGGTATGTAATGTGTTTTTTTTGTTGTTGTTATCCCAAAGTTGCTAAATGAAATCACTTTAAATGTAAATTAAGAATTTACATTTTGGGAAAAGGAAACCTAGTCCCAGACTAGCATTAAACACCCAGTCTACCTATGGGAGTATTATAGAATCCTATTAAAAAGATGTTTAATTATTAAGGCAATTAATAGAGTAATTGAGGATAAGATCCATGAGCCAAGAATATTTTAGTACATGCTGTGGTACATTTTGAGGCAACATTCCTAGTCCTACAGTGGTAGGATAGGATGGTGTAAGTTATTTCATTAAGGGTCTTTATATCAAAACATTGAGTCTCCAGGCATGATCCCTAAAGCTGACAAGTAGCACTCAAGAAATAAACTAATACTAATAGAGTAAAACTAGTAACTCTTCCTAACTGATGATCACTTAAATAGCATCCTTTAAATGCTCAAATGAGTTATAAGAAACAAAGCTTTTTACTATAGAAGTACCCAAAGTCCTCAAAATATATTGTGACTCTACAAGAGAGAAGATTTCTATGTATAGGTTTTGTGTACTTTTTGAAGTTAGAGCACTCACTGAAGCTTTGGGAACTAGGGAACCTAGTTGAGGTTAATACTACATGTACATCAGTATATGTACATTGAGAGTTTTTCAATAGCAGCCTTTGCTGGGCCGGCCCGGTGGTGCACTGCATAGTGCGCCGCTTGGGAAGCGCGGCGGCGCTCCCGCCCGAGGGTTCGGATCCCACATACAGACCGGTTCCTGCTCACTGGCTGAGCGAGGCGCGGGAGCAACACCGAGGGTTGCGATCCCGTTGCCGGTCCCCGGTCCGGTGCGGGGGCAACACTGAGGGTTAAGACCTGGAGTCCTAGTTGGTTTGCTAAAATTGTGAAGATTTTTAATTTAATTCACTACCGGGAGATTTTGTTAGCCATGTGCTGGATGTTAGAGATAGATGGGATCTTCCTGTCCAGTGGGGAAGATTATTTTTGATGCTGATGGATAGTTGGTTTTGTTGATCTTGAACTGAACTGTGGTTCAAACTATTTTAAACCTAAATGTAGGTTATTGATGAAATTTTGCAAAAAGTGCCACAATATCTTTTTTTTCTTTTCCTTTTTGTCTTTTTTCGTGTCCGGCAACGGATCGCAACCCTCAGTGTCGCGCCCGTACCGGACCGGGACCGGCAACGGGATCGCAACCCTCAGTGTCGCACCCGCACCTCGCTCAGCCAGTGAGCGGGAACCGGTCTGTATGTGGGATCCGAACCCTCGGCGGGAGTGCCGCCGCGCTCCCAAGCGGCGCACTGTAGCAGTGCGCCACCGGGCCGGCCCCCACAATATCATTTTTTAAAGGAGATCTAAAATGGGCTCTCTTGGCAGTCTATCCATTAAGTCCTTGGGTGCCAATGGCAGAATCTTTGATTTATGTTTTTGTTACACTGTAGAGCTGCTTAAATTTTCTGCCAAATTTCAGTGGTGCCCTTAAAAATAGCACTAATTTTTTTGGTATTGTGTACTTCAGTTTTACTCTTGATAAATTGTATTGTTTGTGTATATATTGATAAGTCTGAGGTTGTTTGGTTGTTTTCTAGAAAGGTAGAGTTATAGGGCCTTACCTACTTCAGTACAAAGGCGACAATAGGTGACAGTGCCAGATATCCACTATGATAACACATAATTGCTTTAAAGTTTGCAGTGAAGTTATCAGTGAATGCAGGGCTTTCCAAAGGAGCAAGGAATCCTTTGTTCAAATGAGCAGCAAATGAAACATGCTGCCCCTTGTGCATGGAGTGGTGGGGTGAAATCCTGATTGCTGCAGGTTCAAGAGCAAATTGAAGGGGCAATTTTAAGACAGAGTATAGCAGGTCTTTTGCACAAAAGGAGACAGATAGGTGGTAGTAAAGGGAAAATGGATCAAAGAGGATTTTTGTGTATGAGAAATAAGAACAATAACATTTATAGGCTAAAAAATGCAATAGAAGAGGACAGTTGATGGCAGGAAAGGGACCACTGGAATTATCTTTATTCTTCAGATGGGGTAGAATTTTGTGCACAAGTAGAGGTATTGGCCTTTTGCTATGAACGTGGGTACTTCCATTTGTAAGAATCCAGAGTATATTGGGCACAGATGTGTTAGTGGGAACCTGTGGAAGTCTTTGGCTGCTCAGTGAGTCAAAAGTAACAGGTAAGAGAGGAGGTTTGGGACAAAGATGTACAATTATCTCTAGAAGAGAAATGGACAAGGGAAATTTGTAAGTCATAGAATAGTGATCACAAATTTAAAGTGAGTCCACCCAGCATGGTTGTATTTTTCCAGCCATTTGAGCAACAGGGTCATGTTGGACAGATAGTTGGATTTATCTGGCATTGGTTTATCCAAAGACACTGGGATAGGAATTGGTTATATGATTAATGATGGACTTTACACTTGAATAAAGAGGGGGGAAAATAATAAAGGGGGGGAGAGAGTGATAGGTGATTGGATCTCTGGATTATAGGTTTTAGTGGAAATTAAGAATGGGAGAACTAGAAGGAATAAAATGGAATGTAGAGCTTACAATGACCAATAGGTTTAAAAGGCCTAATGTTAATCTCTAGGGTGCTGTGTGTATGGATGGAGGAAAGGCCAAGAATAATCACTGATTTTCTGACATTTTCTAATGACCAGCAAAAACAAAAAAAAGTCCGTGTGTGTGTGCGTGATTTAAAAACCCTGATTGTTTTTAATTTCAGGCCACTGAAAATAATATGTTGCTGGGATGTACCACTTTATGTTTTAAGGAGTATACAACTCAATGGCGTTAGTATATTCACAAAGTTGTGTAACCACACCACTAATTCCAGAATATTTTCATTGCCCCAGTAAAACTCTGTACCCATTAGTGGTTGCTCCCCATTCCCTTCTGCCCCAGCCCCTGGTCACCATTAATCAACTTTCTGTCTCTATAGATTTACTTATTCAGGGCATTTCATATCAATAGAATTATACAGTATGTGGCTTTTTGTGTCCACCTTCTTTCACTTAGCACACGATCCTTTTCAGTGTTTTTCATTTAGCAACATATATCAATACTTGATTCCTTTTTTATGGCCAAAATAACATACTACGTTTTGTTTATTCCACAGTTGATGGACATTTGGGTTGGCTGTTGTGAATATCAATAATTCATGTATGTGTACAAATTTTTGTGGATAATCTCTTGAAAATGGTTTGGTCGTATGGTAACTGTCTTTAACCTTTGGAGGAACTGCCAAACTGCCCAAGCAGCTACACCATTTAACATACTCACCAGTAATGTATGGGGGTTAGTTGTTTCACATCCCACCAACACTGGTTATTTTTATATAGCCATCCTAGTGGGAGTGAAGTGGTATCTTACTGAGGTTTTCATTCATGTTACCCTAATTACAAATGATTACTTCATACTTGTATTTCTATGAAGAGAGCATCCTTTTTTTGGTTTTGATTTCATGCCTTTTTAACAAGTGTTCATCTGTTTGTAAAGGTTAGTAGCACTTGTTTGGTTTTTTGGGTTTGTTTGTTTTTTTGGCAGCCGGCCTGTACATGGGTTGAGCCCTGGACCTTGGTGTTATCAGCACCACACTCTAACCAACTGAGAGCTAACTGGCCAGCCCTAGTAGCACTTGTTTTTAAACCTGGTTACCATAAAGCACATTTAAAAATCTTTTTAAATAACTTCATAGTGTTGATGGTATTGTGCCACTATTAGCTATTTCATGATTAATTTTGTAATAGATTATGCTGTGGGCAAAAGTTTGCTAGTCAATTAAAACCAGTTTTAAATATTCATCTTCCAGTTTACATTTATGTCTCCTTGTATGGAATCATTACACTCAGTTTGTGAAACATGAACTAAGTTTGCTTTTTTGGTTTTTGCTAAATTGCCTGTAGAACACTTGATGAAGAAAATGGCCAGTTATGTCAGTTTAGTTGAGTTAACCAGAAATAACACTGGTGGGTGAGTTGAAGAAAGGTTTTATTATTTTTAAGTTTGCACTCTGTTCATCCTAGGGGACCTCCTCGCCAAAGACAGCCTAGAGAGGACGGCAATGAAGAGGATAAGGAAAATCAAGGAGATGAGACCCAAGGTCAGCAGCCACCTCAACGTCGGTACCGCCGCAACTTCAATTACCGACGCAGACGCCCAGAAAACCCTAAACCACAAGATGGCAAAGAGACAAAAGCAGCCGATCCACCAGCTGAGAATTCGTCCGCTCCCGAGGCTGAGCAGGGCGGGGCTGAGTAAATGCCGGCTTAACATCTCTACCATCATCCGGGTAAGTAAATCTAGATAGTGTGGCAGTCAATGAGTATTGTTCATGTCATGTTCTGAACTAATGCAAGGCAGGGTGCAGGGAACTCAGCTCATGTAGATAAGGGTAAGCCATTTTGTTTACAGTGTCTTCCACCCTGATCTTTAATTGTTGAGTATTAGAGTCATATATGGCCCCTCAGCCAGTTCTCAATTTTGACAGCTGGAGATCTGTCTTCTCATTGTATATTTTGAATATTAGAGCCTTTTGTTAATTTTCTGAATGTTGTGATTGTACCAGTAGGCCGAGGAAAGTCTTCCTAACCTTATTATGAGAGAGAGGTAAATCAATTACGTTGTGTTATTTGTGCTTCATTTTCAAAAAGAAGTGGGATGGCTACTGGAATAACACAAATGTAACTTGTTGGCCCACTTGGTTTTGTTACCCTTAAATTCCAAAATTAAGGGATTCCTTTACATTGAGCTTTTTACTTGATACTGCGAGACATGTGTCTCTTTGGCTCTGGAATTACCTCTTGTTTTCAGCCAGTGGTACTTCTGTGTTTTTTTCCATCTCCACTATTTTCTGGATAGCAAAAGGCCATCCATCCAGAACCCACAACTTACCGTTTTTGTCACACAGCAATTCCATCCTCTTGTAAAGCACTGTCTTAGGTTAGACCAATGTAAGATTTGTTAATGTATTCCTATACATAACTAACGTGATCTGGAGCATTTGGTGTACACTACATGAATACTGAAATGAATTTGGACATGGTAATTTTCAGTTTCTTTTCTTCTTTACAGTTTAGTCATCCAACAAGAAGAAATGAATATGAAATTCCAGCAATAAGAAATGAACAAAAGATTGGAGCTGAAGACCTTAAGTGCTTGCTTTTTGCCTGTTGACCAGATAACTAGAACTATCTGCATTATCTATGCAGCATGGGGTTTTTATTATTTTTACCTAAAAACGTCTCTTTTTGGTAATGACAAACGTGTTTTTTAAAAAAGCCTGGTTTTTCTCAATATACCTTTAAAGGTTTTTAAATTGTTTCATATCTGGTCAAGTTGAGATTTTTAAGAACTTCATTTTTAATTTGTAATAAAAGTTTACAACTTGATTTTTTCAAAAAAGTCTACAAACTGCAAGCACCTGTTAATAAAGGTCTTAAATGATTGTCTTTGTGTATATTTCTATCTAGTTTTGTTTTAGTTTATAAGTCCTTAGCTGTTTATAGGATCCTTTGGTTGAACCTGTCTGTAAGTAGACAGCACTCACTGGTAATTCTCTCTCAGGGGAAAATTGAAGTCCCAACCCCCAATCTTTTTTTTTTTTTTTTTTTTAACTTACATTGACCTGATGGAGAGGGGTTTTTATTATGCACAAAATGTTTTATATGGTTGATCTCACACTGGCTTCAGAGAGTTGTGTTTGGGTTTTCTGTACTCATGATTGCTCAATTGTTGCTGTTGGTTTGTTTTATTTTGGAATCAGTGAGTGCTTTCGTATGTTTTTAATTTTCTCTCTGGCAATCTTTCCTGGATTCTTTACTTTGCATAATTATACCTACAATGGAATGAGCATCCTAAAGTCACCAAGATCAGTCCTACTCTAACATCACATGACCTTCTAATTCTGCTAGCTAACAAAAATCGTCCAAGGCTAGCCACAACAGATCCTAATGAATCATAAGATGCTGTATCCTATGCACAGGGGATGTTTTTGACACATAAAACTTCTAGGAGCTTATGTCGCTAGGATAAAATAAAGATCCTTCTTCCTGGGCAAGCTCCAGTGTGGCAGCCATGGGACCAGTGAGTGCTTGCAGCTAAAATCTGTGATCCTTTATTGAGTGACATGCCTAAGTTCATACTAAAAATTAGAAAATACGTACTCTGAAAATCTGCCCCTTTTTCATTGAAGGATTAGCTCATCTGCAAGGAAAACTATAGCAATGGAAACCCCATAGTGTAAATTTTGTGTGGGTTCCTCTTTCTGTGAGACGGTGGTAAAGGGGAAGAAGGCATACTCTAGCACAGACTAATGGCATTCTAATCCCTGCTCCACTTAGTTCTGTCACCTTGAGAGCATTATTTCAGCCTCTCGAGTTGTAGGATTCCTGACACAGAGCCTAGTGTGCTCACTAAACATCAGTTTAGTTCTTTATGTAGGAGAGAGAGTAACAAATAATGCACTGTCTGGGGGAAGGCTGCTTAGGAACATGGGGGTCAGTGAAATTGTAATGCAGTCTTGACACCTTGTAACCTAACGCTGGTTGGGCTGGTTTTTTTCCTGCTGTCATAAGATGTTCTTTGGCTTACTTTGTGAAATAATCAGTTGATAGTTACTGCTAAGAACTCATTCGATCATCCTGGCCAACCTTCAGGGCCTAGGGGAAACATATAATCGGGGCGGGGGTGGCAGGGATGGAGAAGACTACAGTGGCACTGCCCCTTTCCAGAATATGCTCAGGGTTCACAGATCCATCACATCTAGGGGACTGGTGACTGCAATGGGAAAATAGTAAGGTTGACTACGAGTAGTCAACTCTTTCTAAAATCCTCTTATAAATTTGGGACCAACTCTTTTAAGATAAAACCTGATAAGAACTTTTGAGAGACTTGAAAAGTATTCATACTGCAGAAATGTGTTAGGGTTAGCCCATTCCTTACTGGTGATTTTCGAAAGTACCCACCCAGTGTTTGCAAGAGCATAATAAAACATATCACTGCTGGGGATATGTAAAATGTTATTTATGATTGCATATGTTAGGATATATATCCTGGAAATGAGAAGGCCAACAACACTGGTTAAATATTCAGTGCTGCTGTTAAGAACAGTGTGTGTGGGCCGGCCCGGTGGCACACTGCTACAGTGCGCTGCTTGGGAGTGCGGTGGCGCTCCCGCCGAGGGTTCAGATCCCACATACAGACCGGTTCCCGCTCACTGGCTGAGCGAGGTGTGGGAGCAACACCGAGGGTTGCGATCCCGTTGCCGGTCCTGGTCCGGTACGGGCGCGACACTGAGGGTTGCGATCTGTTGCCGGACACGAAAAAAAAAGACAAAAAGGAAAAAAAAAAAAACTGTGTGGGACAGACTTGCCAGTGTTGTAAGCTCAGCTAATCACCTTTTTTTTTTTTTCCTTTTTGTCTTTTTTACTGACCGGCAACGGGATCGCAACCCTCGGTGTTGCACCCGCCCCTCACTCAGCCAGTGAGTGGGAACCAGTCTCCACATGGGATCCGAACCCTCGGCGGGAGTGCCACCGCACTCCCAAGCAGCGCACTCTCCAGTGCGCCACCGGGCCAGCCCTGTATCACCTCTCAATTCTATTTTGCCATGAGCTTTTTGAAGACCCTTCATATACTAAAAATGAAAAAATATGTACTGAAAATCTGCTCGTTTTTTCATTTAAGAGTTAGCACACCTGTAAGGAGAACAAGTGTACATGTGTGTGTGGTGTTCTGTTTCCCAGCACTCTGAATGCTTTTATTCAGGGATTTTTGTAAGGATTAAAGAGCCTGAGTGTATAAGGTAACCCAGAAAACAGCCAGTATGCAGGTTTAGACCTAGTCTGCCAATCAGATACTTGAGGCTTTGGAGACAACACTATGTGCTAGGTGCCAGATCACATTGGGCCGTCCCCTTTAAAATGAGGAACAAAGTGAGGATGTTTGCTGTCTTGGTTTCTATTGAATGTGCTGGACAGCCTGGGTAGTGCATTAGGAAAATACGTAAGGATTGGCAGAGAAAAATTTTCATTATATGTAGATAATGTGCTAGCTGCACAAAACCCAAGAGCACTTGCAGTCAAGTTAGAATTTATAATCATTTTCTCTGTGTAGTAATGGCTAGAAAATATATATACACACAAATATTTCACAGTAGTATCAGGAAATGTAGCAATGTCTAACAGCATTTTCATGATCTTTATTTAAAGGCAAAACATGGAGTTTTTCATGTTCATGATGGTAAGACAATATGTCAGTTCGTCCATTGATTCAATGTATTTTGGTTTAAAAAATCTTAGAAAAATTTTGGTGGAGTTTGGAAAGCAAATGGGCCTTGAAGGAATGTATTAGAGGTTTAAAGAGAGAAATATGTAAAGTAGTTGTCCTGGAGAATGGGGAAACATACACTAGGGAAATACAGTAGGATTGCCTCCAGGTGGAGGTTTCGGTTTTAATTGCCAGGCAGATACAACAGAGGAAGGAAAGAGCAAAGTATACTGAAAATGAATGCAAGGGTATAGTTGACACAACCTTCCCAGCATCCACTCCCGCAATCCCCAGGTATAGGGTTGGGTACTGAATGACCAGAGGCGTTCTCTGGTGACTAGAATTGGCTCAGGGTTGGCAAGTGTTCCAACTGGTTTGGTGGAGTAGAAGTACTTACTTAGGGATCTGGAAGGGTATGAGGGGGTGGTCCTAGATTGGGACGAGGGGTGGTCCTAGGTTGGGATGAGGTGTGGTGCAGTTAGTAGTCATGTGAATGGGAGGAGGCAGAGGCAAGATGAAATGAAAAAGGCCACAGCGTTCAGTGATCTGTGGGTGCTGAAATTGCTACTAGTGATGTTAGAAGTAGTGGGTGTGGAGAGGACAATGACAGTGACCCAGGAATTAAAGTCTTCAGGATGCTTTTGGGTAATGAATTTAGACTGAAGGCATGGGCTGCGAAGAAGTTGTAGTTCTTGAGGGCTTAGGAGGGAGAAAAAAATGGTTTCAAAGTGGCAACGATGTACAGAGAGGAAACTGCCCACCAACAGGCATTTGGGGTATGGGAAAAAAAAAAAAAAAAAAAAAAAACCAGCCATGACTAAAAGGGCTGCGAATGAAGTAGTGTCCTGGGGGTGAGTCTGCTTAGAGATATGTAAGAAAATGAATGACCACGCCCTCTCCTCCCTGCAACCAGCCCAGCAGCCACCACTGAGACCCTGCCGGAAGCACCCTGGGCTCTCCTGAGCCAAGGTGGTGGGGGGCCTCGGCCATGCCCACCCCCCACATCCACAACCAGCCCAGTGACAGCTAACAAGCTACTGCAAGAAATGCCCTGGGCTCCTGAGCCGCGGCAGTGGAGGGCAAGGGCTTCAGCACACCCCCCTGACATCTGCACCCAGTCCAGCAATGTCCAAGCCACTGCTGGAAGCCCCCTGGTCTCCCCTGCAGGAATGAGGGGGTGCCTCAGGCAACAACACCACCCCTCCTCTTTCCTCCTCCTCCCACCCTATTTCTTTCCCCCTTCCACTCTCCCTCTCCCCCACAACTGCTCTACAACAGCATCATAGAACATTTAAAAAAAAAAAAAAGTGAATGCGAACATCCAGGCTGGTGACTGAATTCCAGAGGGTGCAGTGGAGGGTCCGAGACGGGAGCTATATTGGGTCAGATTAGGAGACGGAGAGATTGCTAATGAGAAATAATAGGGAGTTGACAGCTGACGTGGAGAAGCTTGGGCATCTGATAGAAACTGAGGTACACAAAGAAGTGGAATGCCTGCAGTTGGGTCCTGAGGTTCTGGTGGAAGGATTTGTCTCACATTTCAGTGGTGCAGCTGGGCTGTGGTTGGGGAAGAAGCAATCTTACTAGGAACTCTGCCTCTCCCTTAAATCCTGCTCTGAGGTGCCCCAGGCAGAGAAGGGCCTGCTTTCATCCCTTCAATCTGGCTCCAGTTTATGAAGGTCATGAATGTTACAGAACGAGTAGACTGGACTGTGCCCTATTTATCCCGGTGGTGTGTTAGCACCTTGCACAGTCTGCTTCCCAGCAGCTGTACAGCCCTCCTGCACTTTCATTCTGTTTGGGCCAAGGAGCTGGTGATAGGAGAGTGATTTTTATTTTAGAAAGACTACTCTGGGGCAAAGAGGTTCCATCAGAAAAGATTTGGACATTGTTGTAGAAGTCCAGATAAATGATGAGACCTGGGCCAGAAATACAGCAGTAAGAACAATGGGGTCAGATTAGAGGTGTTTTTAGAAATAGTGTTGACAGATTTAGGCAACCAGCTGAATTTAGGGATGAAGAAGGAAGAATCCAGCATAACTGCAGAATTTTGATGCAGATGGTGTCAGTTGCTGGGATAGAGAATGCACAAAGAGGGGAGGGGTCTATTCAGTTTTAGGCATGTGGAGTTTGAGGTGCCTGTGGGGCACCATGGGAGTGTGTTGGAGGCAGGTTTGGGAAGTGTGAGGTATAAGTGGAAGGTGAATGACACTTAGGTGGCTGTTGGAAGCCACAGCCATGGATGAAATTATCCCTCAAGGAGCATTTGTGGATAGATGAGGGTGGGGACCCAGACTTTTGGAACAAGGCCAAGGACCTACAAGTGATGGCAAGAAGAAAAATGTGGCAAAACCAATCCAGAAAGGGGACATCACATAATCCTGCAGCAAGTGGAGGGGTAAATTGGGTTGCTATGGTGGGTCTGCTGCTCCTCCCACAGCCTTCCCCATCTCAGTAACAGCCAGTGCATCCTGACAGGCCCAAGCCCAAACCCTCAGCATTATCCCTGACTTCCCATTCTCTCACACTCCAGCCATTGAGTCTGCAACTGCTGTTGACTCTGACTTGAAGACACCCAGCATCTAACCGCTTCTCACCGTCTCCCGCAATGTAGGTTCAGGCCTCTGTCATCTCTAACCTAGATGGTTGGGGTGGCCTCCTTAGTGAGCTCCCTGCCACCTTCCTTCCTACCTGAAAGCCTGTGTCAAACCTCAAGACACTCCTACTCAAAATCCTCCAGAGGCGTCTAGTCATTTTCACTTGAGCAGAAGCCAATGTCCAACAGGACCCTTCCCAATGTACCCCCGCCTACCCCACCCCATTTCCTACTGCCGTCCCCTGGTTTACTCCACTCCAACTTCCCAGGCTTCCTTTTCCTTGAACATGCCGGGCAGTCTCTCACCTCAAGGTCTTTACACTTGTTTTCCCTCTTGCCTGGAAGAATGTTCCCCCAGATGACTAAATGGCTTTCTCTCTCAGTTTTTTCAGGTCTTTGATCAGGAAGGCCTTCTCTGACCACGCTTTTTAAAATAGCAGCCCCTCCCTGTGCCCAGCTCTCCCAAACTTCTTGCCTGCTTGATTTTTCTCTATAGTGTGTGTCATCATCTGCTAATCTGTACTTACTTGTTTGGTTTTGTTTTTTGTTTTTGTGGCTAGCCAGTACAGGGATCCGAACCCTTGTTATCACACTGCTTTCTAACCAATATTTACTTGTCTATTACCTGTTGGATAGAAGGTAAGCTCCATAAGGGTGGGGATTTTTGTCTGTTTTGTTCACTGCTGCTATATCTCAGCATCTACAACAGGGCTAAAAGAGTACACAACAAAAGCTCAATGACCATGTTGAAATTAACGAATCATAGATGACCATGAAGGGGCTTGGTAGTGGGATGAACAACTGGGGACTGCTACTGGAAAGGGAGATGGGTAGTGTGACACTATGTCTTAGCCTGCTTGGGCTGCTATAACCAAATACCATAGACTGGCTTAAGCAAGAGACATTTCTGACAGTTCCAGAGGCTGGGAAGTCCGAGATCAAGGTGCCAGTAACTTTGGTTTCTGGTGAGGGCTCTCTTATGACTTATGGCTTGTAAAAGGCCACCTTCTCACTGTGTCCTCACCTGGCAGAAAGAAAGGAAGCAAGTTCTTCGGTGTTTCTTTTAACAAGGGGACTGTTCATATCGTGAAGGTGGAGCCTCATCTAAACCTAATTATTTCCCAAAAGCCCCATCTCCAGACATCACATTGGGGGTGTGCTTCAACATATGAGTTTTCGGGGGACAGTTCAGTCCATAGCACCGTATAAAGTGCACATAACCAAATAGGATTCTCTTGAGATCAAAGGGGGTGTGGTTATCAATTACACTGGAATGAAAAAGGTTGAGCCAGAAATTCTGGTCACCCTAGAGGTAGGTAAAGTTGAGGGAAGAGTTTTTTAGGATGAGAAGAGATGTTTGCAAGGGAAGGGAGAAGAAGCCAATCAAAAAAATTTTATTATATGGCACAAACAAATGCCTCATTTTATCCTGTGCATAAGACTTAATTTTCATAAATCATGTTGAGGTAGCAGGATGGAAAGTGACTTGAAGTCAGAAACATGAGTTCCAGTCCTGCCAATGAAACTTAACTTTCCAAAACCTCATGAGCCTCATTTATAAAATGGAGCTAATAGTACTACTACAGTATAAAAGTCAGTATTGCACGTTGAAGTATTTCTCAAAGTGAGGTCTGTGGACCATCCACAAAAAAATCGACAGATTCCTGGATCCCACTATCAAACTGTGTAATCCAATGCAGGAGAAGAGACTCACAATGAGCATTTTCAGTAATCTTTAAAATAGAGATATATTCCTCAGCAGAGTTAGAGACTTTGCCAGAGGTTGCTAGAGCAAGGCTAGAATTGTAGCTCTGTAACAGCCTGTTGGTTGGCAATCCAACAGCCATACACAATCCACTTCTTACCTGCTTCCCAGTAGAGAAGATGGAAAAGCAAAACATTTGCTTTACTAGTCTTTGCAGGAAGTGTTGTTGGCCCTATGACCCAGTTCTAGACAAAGACATAGGAAGAGTCTGCTATCGGGTATCTAGAAAAGGTTATTTTGCCTTGATTTGAAGAAAGAGGTACACATGGAATAATGTTCTGTCATGCATCGTCCTCTGCTCTCTCATAGAATGGAAGGCTGCTACGGCCACCTTATAATCATGAAGGTAAGGCCAGAAGAATTGCAGTAAAGCAGGTCAAGTCCTAACATTAACGTCCTTTACCAATACCAGAAACCACTTATCTTCAGATTTCCTGTTATGTGAGAAAATTAAACAACTATTTAATATATATATAGTACTTCC
Source organism: Galeopterus variegatus (assembly GCF_000696425.1). Taxonomy (NCBI): domain Eukaryota; kingdom Metazoa; phylum Chordata; class Mammalia; order Dermoptera; family Cynocephalidae; genus Galeopterus; species Galeopterus variegatus. The sequence goes on along the minus strand of NW_007726993.1, from coordinate 402,606 downwards.
TACAATTGCAAAGATTAAATAAGGATGAGATGATATTTTGTTGGTGCTCAATAAATGTTGGCTGTTATAATTACACTAATATAAGAATCAACTGAGATCGTAGGTATAAAAATTGTAACCTGTAAAGGTGTGATTACTGTGAGAATGTGGCATGCAGACCTCCAGCTACAGGGAATAGAATTGACCAAGGGCCCAAGTTGCTTTGCTCAGATCTGCTACCACATTTGTCTTAGGCCATGCTTAGCAAGTGCTCCCAAGCCAATGACTGAGCTTGGCAGGGATTCTAAAGCAGGCCTGTTCCCGGAAGACCTGGGACTCCTCTTACAGTCAGCTTGGCCTCAAGAACTCCCCTGATGGCCTTGCCAAACATTCCTTAGACCACCAGACATTTTTTAGACCTCATGGAGGTCTAGGATGCCTCCACCCAACCTTCCTTCACTTGGGATCAGACTTGCATTATTGTCTGATGGCTCACGCAACAGCCTCCCTATTTTCTCTCAAAAGTGTTTTCCTTGTAAAATTCTTACATGTTGAGGGGCTGGCCAGTTAGCTCAGTTGGTTAGAGTGTGGTGTGTATATAACACCAAGGTCAAGGCTTTGGATCCCTTTGCCAACTACCAAAAAACAAAAAACATTGTTTAATCCCATTTGGGAGGGTGTATTGCTTGGAAGACCCAGACTAACATAAGAAGCATCATAAAAAACTAAGGAAGTGAACAAGGATTCTGGGAAGATGGCTGAGTAGGAGGTACCAGGAATTTGTCCCCCACACCCAGACAATAAGTACACTGGCAGAATCTGGCTAACTATTTTGGAACTCTGGAGTCTACTATTGAAGGCTTGCAACTTCCAGGGAAGGCTTGGATGGGAGATTGCAGTTCATCTTGATCAATTTTGACTCTTAGCTCAGCAGCAGCTACCCATCTGCTAATCCTCCAGCCCCATGACAGGCAGTTGTGCACACATTCCTGGAGCAGATTAAAACAGCTTGCTGGAGTCAAAGTGGGCAGCAAGGACCTTCTCCTCCAAATATGGGAAATCTGTGTTCTAATCACTGATTGCTGCTTCTAATCAAGGAGGTGTAGACCTACTGATTGCACCTTCCCCATTGCTGCATGCCCCTCCTGATCAGTTGAAATGACTTCCAAGGGATTGAAAGGGCCAGAGCCTTTTCTCTCCCCTTCATTTTTCTCTTTTTTCCCTTTTGGGAACCAGACATTAAAGACTGGGAAATTCAAAAAACATATACAGAGGAAATTAGGAAGGCACTGCACATGCCCAGGGAAAGGTGAGGGGTCCAAAAAGACCTGAAAAGACCTTAAGTTTACACCTCAGGATGATCCTTGGCACAGAGGACACACACTCTCACACTCAACCAGCAAACCCTGGGGAAGGGGACAAACGTGATTTCTAGAGTTACAGCATTATTAGATTCAAATGTCTTGTTTTCAACCAGAACAAAAATCACAAGGCATACAAAGAAACAGGAAAGTTTGACCCATTGAAAGGAAAAAATAAACCAACAGAAACTGTCCCTGAGAAAGACCAGATAGCAGGTCTACCAGAGAGATATTTTAAAACAATTGTTTTAAAGATGCTTAAACTAAAAAAAAAAGAGAGAGAGAGAAAGAAAAGACATGGAGAAAATTAGTAAGATGGAAGCATCAAATAAAAGGATAGAACCCCCAAAAGAACAATAAAAAAAAGAAAACCCAAAAAGAAATAAAAAATTCTGGAGCTAACAAGTATAATAACTGAAATTAAAAATTCACCCCAGGAATCCAAAGGTAGATTTGAGCAGGCAGAAGAAAGAAGAAGAGAATTTGAAGATAGGACAATTGAAATTATCTGGCCTGAGAAACAGAAAGAAAAAAGATTGAAGAAAATGAACAGAGCCTAACAGACCTGTGGAACACTGTCAAGCAGACCAACACACACATTGTGAGAATTCCAGGAGGAGAAAAGAAACAGGCAGAGAGAATATTTGAATAATGACCAAAACTTTCCCAAAGTTAATGAAAGACATGAATATAAGCATCCAAGAAAGTCCATGAGCTTGAAGTAGGATGAACTCAGAGAGACCCATAGTGAGACCTACTGTGGGGATAATAAACTGTTGAAAGACAGAGAGAGAACCTGAAAACATCTCAAGAGAGAAGTGACTTGTCTGGGCCGGCCCGGTGGCGCACTGCTACAGTGCACCGCTTGGGAGTGCGGCGGCGCTCCCGCCGAGGGTTCGGATCCCACATACAGACCGGTTCCCGCTCGCTGGCTGAGCGAGGTGCGGGCGCAACACCAAGGGTTGCGATCCCGTTGCCGGTCCCGGTCCGGTATGGGCGCGACACTGAGGGTTGCGATCCATTGCCGGACACGAAAAAAGACAAAAAGGAGAAAAAAAAAAAGAAGTGACTTGTCACATACAACCAATCCTCGGTAAGATTAAAAGCAGGTTCTCATCAGGAACTGGAGGCCAGAAGGCAGTGGCTGATATAATTAAAGTGCTAAAAGAAAACAAAAACAAAAATATGTCAACCAAAAATCTCTGCACTGATTTTTTTTGGCAGCTGGCTGGTGTGGGGATCCAAACCCATGACCTTGGTGTTATAAGGCTGCACTCTAACCAACTGAGCTAACTGGCCAGCAACCAAGAATCTTTTTCTTTTTTTTTCCAAGAATTTTATATCTGGCAAAATTGTCCTTCAAAAGTGAGGGAGAAATCAAGACATTCCCAGGTAAGCAAAAGCTGAGGGAAATTATTACTGATAGAGTTTGGATGTGTTGTCCCCCCAAAACTCAGGTGGAAATCTGATCTCCAATGTGGCAGTGTTGGGAGCTATTTGAGTCATGGGGATGGATTAATGCTCTCCCTGGGAGGTGGGGGTAGTGAGTAAGATCTTGCTTTATTGGTTCCCACGAGAGCTGGTTGTTTAAAAAGACCCTGGCACCTCCCCTGTCTCTCTTGCTTCATCTCACCATGTGATCTACTTGTACTCACCAGCTGCCTGCCTCTTTCCAGCCTGAGTAGAAGAAGCCTGAGGCCCACCAGATGCAGCTGTCCCAGAATCATAAGCCAAATAAACCTCTTTTCTTCATAAATAACCAGTCTCAGGTATTCTGTTATAGCAACACAAACACAGACTAATACAATTACCATTTAACCTGGCCTGCAAGAAATACTAAAGGGAGTTCTGCAGGTTGAAATGAAAGGACACTAGACAGTAACTCAAAACAGTATGAAGGAACAAAGATTATCTTTTAAAGAAAACACATGGGGAATTATACAAGCTAGTGTTATTGTAACTTTGGATTGTAACTCCATTAAGAGACTATAGCACCAAAAAGCAACCCAATTATTAGTTTGTTTTTGGACACACAATGTATAAAAGCAAAAATTTGTGACATCAACAGCTGGATGTGACAGAGCAGCAAAGAAGCAGAGTTTTGCATGTTATTGAAGTTAATATGGTATAAAACCAAATTAGAGTGTTACAATTTTATATTGTTAAATGTAGCTACAGAATATACAGAAAAAAGAAATGATAAGGGATTTTGAACATTTTACTACAAAAAATTAAACACAAAAGAGGACAGTAATGCAGGAAGTTGGGTGTAAAAAAGCTATAAGTTATCCAGAAAACAAATAGCAAAATGGCAGAAGTAATTTCCTCCTTATCAGTAATTACCTTAAATGGAAATGACTTAATCTCTGCAATCAAAAGACAAAGAATTGCAAAATGGATTTAAAAAAAGCTATAAGTTATCCAGAAAACAAATAGCAAAATGGCAGAAGTAATTTCCTCCTTATGAGTAATTACCTTAAATGGAAATGACTTAATCTCTGCAATCAAAAGACAAAGAATTGCAAAATGGATTTAAAAAAAAAACCCAAAAAGCATAATCCAATTACATGCTGTCTACAAGAAACTCACTTTAGATCCAAAGACACAAATAGGTTGAAAGTGAAAGGATGAAAAAAGTAACCAGAAGGGAGCAAGGCTGGTTATACTATATGAATATTAGACAAAATAGACTTTAAGTCAAAAAAGGTTATAAGAGACAAAGAAGAACATTATATATTAATAAAAAGCTCACTATAGCTAGATGACATAATAATTATAAACATTTATCCACCTAATAAACCATCAAAGTATAAGATTCTAAAACTGACAGAACTGAAGGGAAAAATAGACACTTCTACAATGATAGTTGGAGTCTCCAATACTCCACTTTCAATAATGAATAAACAACCAGACAGAAGACAAGAAAGGAAATAGAAGACCTGAACAATACAATAACCCATCTGGATCTAATGGACATATATAAAACACTTTATCCAATGACAATAGAATACATATTCCTCTCAAGTGCACACGGGATGTTATTCAAGGTAGACCACATGTTAGGCCAAAAATTAAGCCTCAGTAGATTTTAGAAGGTAGCTATCATACAAAGTATCTTCTCCAACCACAAGGGGATGAAGTTAGATATCAATAATAGAAGAAAAACTGGAAAAAATCACAAATTAGTGGAAATTAAAAAATAATCTCTTAGCAACCAATGGATCAAAGGAAAAAATCGCAAGGGAAATAAGAAAATACTTTGAGAGAAATGAAAACAATAATAGAACATATCCAAACTTATGGGAACATATGAGAGCAGTGACAGAGGGGAAATTTATAGTTATAAATAATTACTTACATTTAAAAAAAGATTTAAAATCAACTACATAACTTAAAGAACTTTACAACTTAAAGAACTAGAAAAAGAAAAGCAAACTAAACACTAGAAGAAGGAAGGAAATAGCAAAGATAAGAGCAGAGATAGATGAAATACAGAATAGAAAAACGAGAGAAAATCAACAAAACTGAAGGTTTGTACTTTGAAAAGATCAACAAAATTGACAAACCTTTAGCTGGAAGGAGTAAGAAAAAAAGAAGACTCAAATTACTAAAATCAAAAATGAAAGTGGGGTCATTACTACTGATTCTACAGAAATAAAAATGGTTATAAGAGTACTATGAACAATTGTGCACCAACAAAGTGGAGAACCTAGATAAAATGTAAAAATTCCTAGAAGCATAAAACCTGTCAAGACAGAGTCTGGCCAATTAGCTCACTTGGTTAGAGTGGTGCTGATAATACCAAGGTCAAGGGTTTGGGTCTCCTACTGGCCAGCTGCTGGTGGTGGGGAAAGACTGAGTCATGAAGAAATAGAAAACCTGAATAGACCTATAACAAGTAAGGAGATTGAATCAGTAACTGAAAATCGGACAAAGAAAAGTCTTGGGCCAGATGGTTTCACTGGTGAATTGTAAGAAACTTTTAAAGAAAAACTAATACTGATTTCAAACTTTCCCCAAAAATTAAGGAATAAGGAACACAACTCATTATATGAAGCCAGCAGTACCAGGATACCAAAGCTAAACAAAGACACCACGAGAAAAGAAAACCACAGGTCAATATTCCTTAGGAACACTAATGCAAAAATCCTCAACAAATTTAACCTAGCAAACCTAATTCTGCACATATTAAGAGGATTATACATCATGACTAATGGGACTTATTCTGGAATGGAAGGATGGTTCAATCTATAAAAATAAACATAATACACCACAATAACAGAATGAAGGACAAAACCCACATGATCATCTCAATTGATGCAGAAAAAGTATTTGAAGAAACATAACACCATTTTATGATTTAAACAAATGCAAAAAAAACTAGGAATAGAAGGAAACTACCTGAACATAAAAAAAGCCATACATGAAAACTCCACAGTGAGTATTATACTGAATGATAAAAGACTGAAAGCAGGGCTGGCCAGTTAGCTCAGTTGGTTAGAGCATGGTGCTGATAACACCAGGTTCCAAGGTCCTTGTACTTCAATCCCTGTATTGGCCAGCTGCACCCTCCACAAAAAAAAAAAAGTAAAATCAAAAGGCTTGTCCTCTAAGATCAGTAACAAGGCAGGGATGCCCATTTTCACTACTTCTGTTCAACATAGTACTGGAAATACTAGCCAGGCCAATTAGGCAAGAAAAAGAAATAAAAGGCATTCAGACTGGAAAGGAAGAAGTAAATTACCTTTGTTTGCAGATGATATGACATGTAGAAAACCCTAAAGATTCCCCCCAAATATTTAGAACTAATAAATGAATTTAGCAAATTAGCAGGCACAAAGTCAACACACAAAAATCAGTTGCATTAGGGCTGGCCTGTGGCTCACTCGGGAGAGTGCGGTGCTGATAACACCAAGGCCATGGGTTCGGATCCTATATAGGGATGGCCGGTTCGCTCACTGGCTGAGCGTGGTGCTGACAACACCAAGCCAAGGGTTGAGATCCCCTTACCGGTCATCTTTAAAAAAAAAAAAAAAAAAAATCAGTTGCATTTCTATACAACAACAATGAACGATACAAAAGGAAATTATGAAAACTATTTCATTTACTTCAGCATCAAGAAGAATAAAATACAAATTAATCAAGGAGATGAAAGACTTGTACAATGAAAACTATCAAACATTGCTGAGAGACCAAAGAAGACATAAATAAATAAAATAACCCGTGTTTATTGATTAGAAGACAATATTGTTAAGATGTTGATACTAGGCAAAGCAATCTACAGATTCAATGCAATCCCTGTCAAAATCACAAAGACTTTTTGCAGAAATAGAAAAATCCATCCTAAAATTCATATGGAACCTCAAGGGATAAACAATCTTAAAAAAGAACAATCTTGAAAAAACAAGACTGACAAAACAATCTTGAAAAAGAACAAAACTGGAGGACTCACACTTCTTGATTTCAAAACTTACTACAAATCTACAGTAATCAAAATAATAATGTATTGGTACAAAGACAGACATATAGACCAATAGAATAAAATAGAGATGCCAGAAATAAACCCTCACATTATAATCAAATGATTTTTCAACAAGGGGACCAAGACCTTCAATGGGGAATGGACAGTCTTTTCCATGAACGGGGCTGAGAAAACTAATACCCATATGCAAAAGAAAAAAGTTAGACCCTCACCTACACCATAAATAAAAATTAACTCAGAATGGATCAATACTTAACTATAAGAAATAGAAAAAAAAAAAATCCTAACATTCATATGGAACAACAAAAGACCCCAAATAGCCAAATCTATAGTGAGGGGGAAAAAAAAAAAAGCTGGAGGCATTACACTACCTACTTCAAATTATACTGCAAACCTGTAGTAACCAAAACAGAATGATACTGACATAAAAACAGACACATAGACCAATAGAACAGAATGGAGAATCCAGCAATCAACCCACATACTTACACCCAACTGATCTTTGACAAAGGCACCAAGAATATACACTGGGGAGAAGAATGCCTCTTTAATAAATGGTGCTGGGAAAACTAGACAACCATATATGGAAGAATAAAACAAGACCCCTACCTCCCACGGCATACGACAACTCAAAATGGACTAAAGACTTAAATATAAGACACGAAACTATAAAACTCCTAAAAGAAAACACAGGGGAAACACTTCAGGAAGTGGGACTGGGCAAAGACTTTATGAATAAGACCCCAAAAGCATAGGCAGCAAAAGAAAAAGTAAACAAATGGGATTATATCAAACTAAGAAGCTTCTGCACAGCCAAAGAAACAGCAAAAAGACAACCTACAGAATGAGAGATGAGAGAAAATATTTACAAACTATGCATCTGACAAGGGGTTACTATCTCGAATATACAAGGAACTCTAAAAACTTAACAGTAAAAAAACAAGTTACCTAATTTAAAAACTGGGCAAAGGAGCTGAATAGGCATTTCTCAAAGGAAGATACACAAATGGCCAATGGACACATGAAACTATGGTCAGCATCACTCAGCATCAGGGAAATGCAAATCAAAACCACAATGAGATATCCTCTCACTCCAGTTAGATGGGCCACTATCAAAAAGACAGAGAATAACAACTGCTGGTGAGGATGTGGAGAAAAGGGAACCCTCCTACATTGTTGGTGGGACTGTAAGTTAGTGCAGCCATTATGGAAAACAGTACGGAGGTTTCCCAAACAACTACAGATAGAGCTGCCATACGATCCAGCAATGCCACTGCTGGGTGTATACACAAAGGAATGGAAATCATGTCGGAGGGACACCTGCACTCCCAATGTTTATTGCAGCTCAAGAGTTGGAATGAACCTAAATGTCAATCAACAGATGACTGGATAGGGAAAATGTGGTATATATTCACAGTGGAATACTACTCTGCCAAGAAACAAAATGAAATTCTGCCATTCACAGCATCATGGATGAACTTAGAGAAAATTATGTGAAGTGAAATAAGCCAGGTACAGAAAGAGAAATATTGCATGTCCTCACTCATAAATGGGAGCTAAAAAACGTAAAACAAACAAATAATAAAAAAAAAAGATACAACAATCTCAATAATTCATTGAAATTTCAAAAGGAGAGAATAGAACTGAGGCCACCAGAGGTAGGAGATGGGGAGCTGGAGGGAGATTAGTGAGAAATTGGCAAAAGGCCACGAAAAATGATTACATTGTGTAATGTTGAATATTCTAATTATCCTAATATGAACATCACATATTGCACACAGGTATTGATATTCAATGCTGTACCCCAAAGATATGAACAATCAATTATGTTTCCATAAAAAAGACAACTGTAAGACCTAAAACCATAAAACTCTTAGACAAACACAGGACAAAAGCTCTGCAACACTGGACTCAGCAATGATTTTTTGAATATGACACCAAAGACATAGGCAGCGAAAGAAAAAATAGACAGATTAGACTTCACGAAAATTAAGAATGTTTGTGTATGAAAAGACACTATCAGTACAGTAAAAGGGCAACGCACAGAATGGAAGAAGATTATTTGCAAATCGTATCTCTGATCGGGGATTAATATCCAGGCATATAGAGAACTAAAACTCAGCAGCAGCATCAAAAACCAAAGATTCAAAGATGGGCAAAGGCCAGCCAACTGCCAAAATTTAAAAAAAAAAAGATTAAAAATGGGCAAAGGATTTGAATAAACATTTCTTCAGAGAAGATATACAAATGGACAATAAGCATATGAAAAGATGCTCCACATCACTAACCAAAACTATCATGAGGTACCACCAGCTCACTCCCATTAGGATGGCTGCTACCGAAACCCAGAAAATAACGTGTTGGCGTGCGGAGAAATTGTATTCCTTGTGCACTGTTGTTGTAAGTGTAAAATGGTACATCTGTTGTGGGAAACATTTTGGCAGTTTCTCAAAATAACAAATTATATGATTCAGCAGTTTCACTTCTGTGTATGTATCCATACTAATTGAAAGCAGGGTTTTGAAGAAATGTCTGTACACTTGTGTTTATGGCAGCATTATTCACAGTAGCTAAAATATGGCCCAAGTATCCATCAGTGGATGCAAATGAATAGCAAAATGTGTGCACATACAACGGAATGTTTTTCAGCCTTAGAAAGGAAGGAAATTCTGACACATGCTACAACATGGACGAACCTTGTTGACATTATGCTAAGTGAAATAAGCCAATCAGAAAAAGACAATTACAGTATGATTTTACATCGATGGGATACTTAAGAGCAGTCAAAAGTATAGAGAAGAAAGTAGAATGGTGGTGGCCAAGGGCTGGGGGACGGAGGAAAGGGAAGTTATTGTTTAATGGGTACAGAGTTTCAGTTTTGCAAGATGAAAAGTATTCTGGAAACAGTTTCACAACGATATGAATGTACCTAATACCACTGAACTGTACACTTAAGAATGGTTAAGATGGTAAATTTTTTTTTGAGTGTTGACAATTTTATTTTCACATTTCACAATACAAATGAAAACTGCACTTTTTTGGTCCCAGTTCTCCCCTCCAAAACTATTCTCTCTTTACTAGGAAAGAGGAACAAATCTTTCGCGTCATGCTGTTAGAAAACACCCAGAGTCACAGCACCATGATCTCTGATGAAGTACAAGTAATACAAAACTGATATAAAGAAGCCTCCTCTCTATTCTTATCTGTCCAGTCGTGTCATTCCTGACCAAGTGGGCACCATCATGGGACGGGCAGGAGGTCTCATCATTGGAGGACCAGGCATCATTGGCATGTGGCCTCCCATAGGATGGGCTCATTCCAGGAGCAGCTCCCACTGGCATTATCCCAGGAGGAGAAGGGCCCATCATTAGCATCATGGGAGGGCCCCCCATATGGGGTGCTGGCATCATACCAGGGCAAGGAGGACCCGGGAGACTGGGAGGAGGTGGGATCATTGCCCCTACAGGAGGAGCTGCAGAGGATGGAGTAGGCGGTATCTTTCCTTGTTGAAATGCAGCTGTTGTTTTGTCCATCAGGCTCTGAGCCTGCTCTTCCATCCATTTCTGATCGCAGGCTTTCACCTTCTCTTTGTGTTTCCTACCACTGCAGCGTGTCTTTCTCACAGATGGAGAGTCATGGGTGAGTATGTATTGCAGAAGTCACGATAAAACTTGGGCATGTGGCTGTGCAGGCCGTTGTCCACTCTGTTCTGCCCCACCAGAAGATGGTAAATTTTATGTGGTGTGTATATTACTACAATGAAAAACAATTGGATAAAGAAAGATAATAGGAGAGATGTTGAGAAAAGGTAGAGGGTAAAGTAAGCTGGAACCAGGAAACTGATACTAGGGTCTTGCAGTGATTTCCAGAATAAGCAGAAAGAGAAGTCAGATGGCCTGTCCAGCGAAGAAAAGCTTTAAAGGCCATTTCAGGAGGATTTGTCATTTGTATATCATCTTTCTTTCCCATTTTTGTAAAAATGGCATAAAAGGGACTTTATGTATTCGTTTTATAATTTTTGGAACACAAGCACATATTTAAATTCAACAGTCTCAAATTAAGTAAGAGTAAGGAGGTTATATAATTTTAAACCAATTCTGTGATATTTTCATATCTAATAATTCTTTAGTTAATCTGAATTGTAATGAGCAATCATTTCATAGAAGAGGAAATAATAAGCGAAAGTGTTCTACTTGAGTGATAATTTTAAAATGTACTCTAAAATTACGTGATGGCATTTTGAAAAGTTTACTCTTGACTTTAACTTTTTGTCATGTTGGGCCATCTCTTCTGCTGAAGACAGGTAAGAAAACTAGACAAAATTTTTTTTTTTTTTTTTTTAAAAGATGACCGGTAAGGGGATCTTAACCCTTGGCTTGGTGTTGTCAGCACCACACTCAGGCAGTGAGCCAACCAGCCATCCCTATATGGGATCCGAACCCGGGGCCTTGGTGTTATCAGCACCACACTCTCCCGAGTGAGCCACGGGCCGGCCCCTAGACAAAATATTTTTTATAAAATCTTTCTAAATGCAATAAAAATACTGAGAGATCTTCAGGCTTAAGTCCAGGAGAGCATGGTAATATAGAAAAGTGAGTTTGGAGCCTGGGGTCTTAAAAGCTCCCTTAGCTACCACCAGCGTCTTTGAATGGCATTCAAACAAATGCTAATCTTTAACACTGTAAACTTTGGCATGAGGTATTTCTTAGAGATGTGGGCAGCGGATGACGGACCTGTCTCGGTTCAGTCACAAATTTGGTGGCCCGTAAGGGGACACACGACCTCACGGTTTTGTCTGTGGCATGTCAACTTCCCAGCCGACTAGGAATTCACAGATACTGCCTTAGCAGCTGTCAAATGAGATTTGCTTGGACCACAGCAGACCAGGTGCCAAGGCCCCATTATTCACCCCCCCTGGCACTTTGCAGTGGAAAAGGTTGGCTTTGGACTAGGAAGGCACCTTGGTAAGTGCCAGCCGGGTGTGATGACACCAAGGACCTGGTTCTTTCCACTATAAGCTTTTGCTTTGGGGGCAGGGGAATTACTTTTCCCTTATTTTGGGTGCAGTGAGAATGAACCTTTTAAGGCTGTCTTGGTTTTGGTTTTCGGTTTCTGTGATCTTTTGTTCCTTCTTTGTATGTCCTCTCTCTACCCAGCACATACCAAAGGAGTTACCAGCAGAATCTAGGGAAGCCTAACCCAGGGCAGCTGTTCATTCTATCTCAACCTGGACTGAGAGTCCACCCCACCTTGAGTGGATAATAGGCATCTATCTGGTGCAGATGGGGATGAGTTTGAGTATACTCAGGGTCCAGAGCAGGACAGTGGGCACAGGTCTTTTGTCCTGTTTCTTGGTTTGTGTGCTGACTATCTCAAGAGCAATACCAACTGGTTCAAAATTTTGTTTACAATGGGGAATATCAGCCCCATCCCACCATGCAGCCCTCTTGGCTATGTTCTGCAGAACTGAGCTGAACTCAGCTATGAGCCCAGGAAGAAAAAGATCTGTTATTGCAACACTGCTTGGCCCCAAAACTTGTGGAGGGATCAAGCAAAATGACCAGAAAACGGCCTTCTAAATTACAACATCATTTTGCAATTATAACATCATTTTGCAATTAGAATTGTTTGGTGAAAAAGAAGACAAGGGGCAGGCCGATTAGCTCAACTGGTTAGCGTGGACGCTGACGGTATCAAGGAACAGGGTTTGATCCGTATATGTCCAGCCTCAGCCATGCCCCCCCGACGTGCGCATCCAGCCCAGTGACCACAGAGCTACCTGCCGGAACGAGGGGTGCCACGGGCCTCGACCATGCCACACCCTCCCTCTTTCCTCTGCCTCCCACCCTCTCCTCCTCCCCCCAACTGCTCCACATCATCTTAGAATGTAACAAAAAATAATAAATAAATAAAATTTTTTAAAATGTTATAGGAAAGATATGAAATATCTGTTAAAGATAATTTGTCTGCTTTAAAGATTATTTCAAATTGAAGGACTAGAAAGAAATATAGACAAAAAATTTGTAAAAAGGTTATACAAAGTTTATAAAAATCTCACCTTGTCAAAACTAACATTAAGTGGACTTTTTTAGAGTTTTATTAAAATTGACTTTAATATTAGTAATATACTGATACCAAATTTCTTTGTCAATTATGTCTTTAACCATGCCACAGTGAACTGCTGTATTTGAATACTGTTTTTTTTTTTTTTTTTAAAGATGACCGGTAAAGGGATCTTAACCCTTGACTTGGTGTTGTCAGCACCACGCTCAGCCAGTGAGCGAACCGGCCATCTGTATATGGGATCCGAACCCGGGGCCTTGGTGTTATCAGCACCGCACTCTCCCGAGTGAGCCACGGGCTGGCCCTTGAATACTGTTTTTAAAAGGTCTTCACAAATCCTGAAATGTTCTTTTTTCAAATAAGTTCAAAAAAAGATAGGATCTGACAGGTACTTAAAAATACTGACCTCTGCTGATCACTTTGAGGTTATTCAATTATACCGGGTAAAAAGTCCAAAACTCCAGTGGAAAAACTGAACTCATAAAACTGCCAACCTAACATCAAACAGAACAAGAATTAATTATGTGGGACTGAACTGATACAAGACTAAAATGATTTCTTTTACTTCTTTTTTTTTGTCTTTTTTTTTTTTTTTTTTTTTTTTATTTTTTTTTTTTTTTTTTTT